>NC_133777.1:5769828-5813275 GCF_003597395.2 Chelonoidis abingdonii
ACAGAGTGCCAGGCATTAGGTGCACTGGCCCTTTGCTCTGCCAGATACTTAAGAACTGCCTAGGGGACACTGAGGCACCAACACAGTATTCAGAGCAAACATTAGGAACAGTCCCAGTTCGTCACAGTGTGGAAAAATCAAATATCAGAAATTCTTGAAGTTCCAAATTAAACTTCCCAAATAGCCTTAACTCTGTCCTTTGCTGTATCACCAATCACTTGGAACAGATTTATACCCAGACTTACCTCTGTCAAACAGACGTATAGATTTGCTCCCACTGGCAGAATGTAAAAAGTATGTTGAGTCCTTGACAGAACTTTCAGATATTCAAAATTACTGGTGCAAATCAGGCCAAGTGTTACATTGCACACTTCTCAATTGTGAAAGGTGCCAGTATGCTTGGAGAACAAATGAATAAGCAACACTTTCAGTGTGTAGACAAGCTGATTTTGTGTTCGCTTTGCACGAAAGTGTGAGTGTATGTGGACACACGTCTGTGTTCTTTATGAGAATGTTCTTTATGAGAATGTTTATGTGAGTTAAACTCAGTTATTCAAATGCTTGTGGAAAGTGAACAGACGGGGCCATAAGCCAAAGTGAATGCATGTTAAATCTGAGCAAGCACTCTAAGAAATGGGTGCAAATTTGTCATCTAGTTCTTCTATGCAATCATGATAACAGCGTCGTAATAACCCTCTGCACAATGCCTTCCTGTGACTCTATGTAATGGGGATCACCACAAAGTTGCCACACTTGTCTTTCCATCTGGATGTTCCAGAGAAGAGGATTCCACTATATTGTAGTTTATCAGACTGTTGTTGCAAAACATGACCTTGCCCTCCCACATTCGTGCTAGCATAAAAATACCAATTAGAATCCTTGACTTAATTTGCTGAAAGATGTGCTGTCATCATAAAGTAGAGAGATTTAAAAAGTAGAAATCTCATATCTGTTACCATATTGTATCTTTAGAGTATTGAAAGTACCAAATTTTTGAAATCTCAGGCCAGGTCCTTGGCTAGTATAAATCAGCATAGCTCAATGGAACGACAGTGATTTACATCAGCTGAGAATCTGGCTTCATCTTTGTTGCATTTCACTCGACCTGGAAACCGAAATCAGTGTGCGGTTAAAACTAGGCTAAAATATGATTTCTAAAGCCCTGATGCTGCTAACCTTATTCTTGTGAGTAATCTGCTGAAATCAGTGGGACCACTTGCATGACTACTCTCAAATAAGCAATTTAGCTATTGTTTCTAGTTGGTTTCAGTTTCACTTTCACTCCCTGGTTGTGTCATGGGCAATCTCAGTACCTATGTCCTTAACATGACTGTGGAATGTTTATAATAAAAATGTTTTCTACTGAAATTTTAAAATATTGGATGGAAACATTTCTGGGTATCTGCTTTTGTCAGGCTTCCCTCCTTCCCACTCCACCTTTTAATCTATGTATTAGTTTAAAAAAAACAAAAAACAAAAAACCCTTTCTGGTACCAAAAACTGGTTCACAGTCTTGCTCTTGATGCATTGTGGTATCTGAACAGGAGTAGTGAGAGAGAGGTGACATATTTACAAGCGCTCCCCTGTAGTCAGTTCAAATGCTATAAATTGTAATTACAACCGAGCTAAATAGCCAGAATCCTTTTTAAGAAAAGGAAAAAAAAAAAAAAGCCTGACACATGTTTACTACTCCTTGTTATAAAAGACCAATGAAACTGACTAAATTTAACATCTTTTTCAGGCCAGGAGAGAAACATGCGTGTGAAATGGCAACAGGATGTGAAAAAGAAAATGTTCCTTCTTTTTAATAATGTAATGCAGCCCAAACTACCTGAATGTTATTCCCCAGCTTTCTTCTGTAAATTTTTATGGTAGGGAAACAAATGCCAAGCTGTCATGAAAATACACAGGGGTAGTACAAGGAGGTATCACGGGAGTATTGAGAAAGGAATATCAGGAAAATCTTCTTGATTGTGAGCTGTGCGGAGCTGTGGAATAATCTCCCAAGTGAAGGGATTAAGTATTGGAACAATTTACCAAGGGTCATAGTCCATCTCCGTCACTGACGAGTTTTAAATCAAGAGGAACTGTTTTTCTAAAGGAAACTATTTTGGGGAAAGTTCTCTGGCCTGTGTTCTACAGGAGATCAGATGAGTTGATCACAATGGGCCCTTCTGGTCTTGGAATCTATGAAGCTGCATTGCTTGGGACATGGCAAAAATACTAGACCATGTACTGTAAAGACCAGTTTGGCACTGACATGGGTATTAATAGGTTACCCTTCCCTTCCGTCTCCAGTTTCTGTTGGGTCTAATTCTGCACCTGGTAGTCATGGTGAGTGGCACTAATGCATATGGTTAGCCACAGTGACTTCAGCAGGACGACTTCACCTCAGTAGCTGCACCTCAGTGTGTTGCACCATGGTGGGTGCTTTTAGAGGATGCCAGATCACTCATAGACACCAGGCAGTGACACTTTGGCCTGGTCTACACTGAGGGGGTGAATAACGTAGCTGAAGTCAACGTACTTAGATTGAAGACACCGCGGTGACTCAATGCGATGAGTCGACTGCTGCCGCTCCCCTGCTGACTCCACCTGTGCCTCTCACAGAGGTGGAGTACAGAGTTCGACGGGAGAGCTCTCGGGGGTCAATTTATCATGTCAAGTCTAGACGCGATAAATTGACCTCCGCTAGATCGATCGCTGCCCGCTGATCCGGCAGGTAGTGTAGACATACCGTTTGGCATTTCATTCATAAAACTTTCCCCTCCAGGAGTAGGGTGACCAGACAGCAAATGTGAAAAATCGGAATGGGGGTGGGGGATAATAGGAGCCTATATAAGAAAAAGACCCAAAAATTGGGACTGTCCCTATAAAATTGGGACATCTGGTCACCCTATCCAGGAGTCACTACCTCCAGCAGGTAAATCACAGCATTACGTAGGCAGCTTCTTCTGGTGCTGCAACAATCCTGTTCTGGAATAGCCTTCTGCTAATCTTGCAGATCATGATGGTGCCCATTGTCTCGCTTAATCCTGAGATAGCCAGGGCACGTACTGTCCGGCTAATTGTCCCACCTGAGCAGCTAGGAACTGCCCCTTTTCAGCCTGCTCACACGCTTATGAGGCCTAGGAGATGAGACACTTCTGTTCTGATTTCTTTCTCTCTTTCTTCCTTAGCATGATGGAATATTCTCTGGATGGGCACAATGTAAGCTTATCTGCCATCCGAACTGTTCGGGTACTCAGGCCTCTACGAGCCATTAACAGGGTCCCAAGTAAGTAAAATCCTTTTTTTCCCAGAGTGATGAACACAAATGTGTATGTGATTCAGAACATGCCTGGGGAAGGTAGCACAGCACCAGGGAGCTAAGCTGGTGTGGCTCCTACTGACATCCATGCAAATTTGATCCCTCATATGTTCTTTGTTTAGTCCATTGTCACAAGGTATCTGACCCCTTAAGAGGAGGTGGGCCTCAGTCCAGCTGTGACCAGCTTAACTCACCTCCCCAGGTGGGGAGAATGACGATCATGTGACTTATAAAGGCGAGGTCTCGAGAGCGAGCAGCTGGTAACACTCTAGCTGGGAGGCCCAGGCAGGGCAGAAGCCGAGGAAGCTGTAGCTGGCATGAGGAAGCAGCTGGAGGGAGGAAGACTGGCTCCTGCAGGGAATAACGGGATTGTTTGCATTATAACCCAGCCCTGGAAAGGGGCACTGGGAGCTCCTGGCTCAAGGGGAGAGAGATTGAACTGAACTCTGGAAAGGAAGGATGAGGCTCTGGCTGGAGCCTGTGCTGTGAGACCCGGCGATGGGGGAGGATCCCAAAGCCATGTGACTGGCCATGGCCCCTCAGTGATGATGGCAGTGTGTGTCAGTGAGATCCTTGCCCCACTGGTCACTGGGAGGGGCCATATCCCTTGGTTTGAGGCTCTGTGATGGGTGAAGAGCTTTGACCGGAGACACCACTGTGGAGACAACAGATTGCTTGGCCACAGTGCTACACCCATGAAACCCCACTGGGAGTGAATACGGCGTTGCACTGGTGGTACATGACGCATTTTCTTTAAGGGGAAGGTTATCACTGCTGTATTCTATCCTTGTGAAAGTATGTGGTCATTTTTAGGGCTATGTGGGGGACACACTGCGGAGCCAGATAACTAGGGATTTCAGGTAACTGGCTGTGCGATGTGTTTATATGATTGTAGCACCCAAAGATTCCTATCAGAATTGTGCCCCACAAGGCTGGGGGATGAACTAACACAGGAACAACCAGTCCCTGCCCTGGAGAGCTGGAGCAAATCTACATGTAGACACCAAAGGCTCTGCCGGTGCCACTTGCCTCCCCCACAGCAGAGACCACAGAAGCTGCCAAGTCGTGCAGCTATGAAGGCGTCCCAAGGATCTGGGTCACTCACAGTCATAGCAGTTTTCTGCCGTATGTGGCTTGTCACCTCTGCCCACTCCCTTTTGTTGTGGTAAGACCCTGGCTCCACCCACCCAGTGGCCATCCATGGCAATCAAGCAATGTTGTTGCGGCACAATTCAGTGACTCCCCCAGGGTCTAAACGGGGTTGGGGGTGGGGGTTTCTTCCTTGTCTGACTGATAGCTGGGCTGAGGCCTCTCAGGGAGGCCAGTAAAACTGACGTTCCAAAGAGTGGGAAAAGCAAAGGCCTAGAATCTCCAGGGCAGAGTGCAAAAATCTACTCCCCTGCTTCCCAGGGCAAGTCACATTTTTATGAGTGAGTAAACTATCAGTAGTTTTAGCATTATTGTCAATCCTGGTGAAGGGCAGGGGTGTAGATTTTGTGTCTAGGCTGGTAAATGTTCGTATCTTGATTTTAGTAAAGTTTTGGATGCAGTCCCCCATGATATTCTCATAAGCAAAGGAGGGGAATGTGAACTAAAGAAATTACTATAAGGTAGGTGCACAACTCATTGAAAGATGTACTCAGAGCGTAGCTATCAATGATTTGCTGTTGAAATGGAGGGTGTATCTAGTGGGGTCTGCAGGAGTCAGTCCTGGGTCCAATACTATTCAGTATTTTCATTGACGATTTCAGTAATGGAGTGGAGAGTATGCTTATAAAATTTGTGGATGACACCACGCTGAGAGGGTTTGCAAGCACTGTAGAGGACAAGATTGGAATTCAAAATGATTTTGACAGATTAGAAAATTGGTCTGAAATCAACAAGATGAAATTCAGTAAAGACAAGTGCAAAGAACAGCACTTACGAAGGGAAAATCAAATGCACAACTACAACAATGGGGAATAACTAGCTAGGTTGTAATACCACTGAAAAGGATCCGGAGGTTACGAGTTGATCACAAATTGAGTATGAGCCAACAATGTGATACGGTTGCAAAAAAGGCTAATGTCATTCGGGAGGGTATTAACAGGAGTGTCGTATGTAAGAGATGGGAGGTAATTGTCCCGCTTTGTTCAGCACTAGGAAAGCCACAACTTGAGTACTGTGTCCATTACTGTGCACCATGCTTTAGAACAGTGGTCTCCAAACTTTTTTGATTGCACACCCCATCAATAAAAAATTTTTGAGCCCGCACCCCCTGCTCCCAGCCAAACTGTCAAAGCGGAAAAAAAAGCCACTCGGACTCCCGGCTGAACTGACGAGGGGTGGGGAGGGAAAGTAGCGCTCCTCCGGCTGTGCTCCTCCTGTTGCGTACCCCGAAGGATCCTCTTGCACACCCCCTGGGGTGCGTGCACCCCACTTTGGAGACCACTGCTTTAGAAAAGAGATGGACAAATTGGAGAGAGCCCAGAGGAGAGCAACAAAAATGATAGAAGGTTTAGAAAACATGACCTATGAGAAAAGGTTAGAAAAACAGGGCATGTTTAGTCTGGAGAAAAGACTGGGAGGGAGGGGGAGTGACCTGATAAGTCTTCAGATATATCAAGGGCTGTTATAGAGAGGACTGTGATCAATTGTTCTCCGTGCCCATGAAGGTAGGAGAAATAGTCATGGGCTGATCTACAGAAAGGGAGATTTAGATTAGGTTAGGAGGAAAAAGTTTCTGATTAAAAGAGTAGTTAGGCTCTGGGTTAGGGGCAGGGCCAGTGCTACCATTTAGGCAACCTAGGCAATGGTCTAGGGCACCAGAATTTTGGGGGGGCACTATTTTGCCGGGGGGGCGGCACACGGCTCCAGGGGACCTACCGCAGTCATGCCGGCGGACGGTCCGCTGCTGTAGCGGCTCCGGTGGAGCTGCCGCAGTCATGCCGGCGGATGGTGCGCTGGTCTAAAGGCTCTGGTGGACCTACCACAGTCATGCCTGCGGCAGGTCCACCGGAGCCTTTAAACCAGCGGACCTCCTGCCAGCACGACTGCGGCAGCTCCACTAGTGCCGCGGGGGGCGGCAAAACAGCTGTCCGCCTAGGGGGTCAGAAACCCTGGCGCCGCTCCTGGTTAGGGGCATCCCCGTCACTGACGGTTTTTAAGAACAGGCTGGACAAACGCCTCTCCGGGATGGTCTAGGTTTACTTGGTCCTGCCTCAGCACAGGGGGTTGGACTTGGTGAATTCTCAAGGTCCTTTCCAGCCTGACATCTCTATGATTCTGTGGATATTTTCCAAGACTGTTTTAAATTTTCTGGGGCAGGGAAGATTGTCTCCATTCCTGTCTATAAAGTTCCCAGCACACTGGTATCTCAAGGCAAATCAAAATGTTCCTTTCAGGGGGGGAAAAACTCAAGGCTAAGAAGATCCTGATTTTCTAGGTAGGCTCATTGCTCCTCTCAGATGTATAGAGTCTTGCCATTTCTTTGTGGTCGGGATTAATGGCACAACAGTCTGTGCTTCTGGTGAAACACCAAAGAGTGTTCATTGCATTGTGGAACAAAATTGGGTTCACCCACTGTAGAAAGTTCAAGTGGTCCCTAAGCCCATTTCCAAGTGGATTCAGCTGTTTGTTGCCTAAATCCAATTTGAAAGATGAGCCACCCAATTGAAATTGTTTCCCCATTGCTACCATCCCTCTTCTGAGTGATCCTTCACTGATATACTAATTCTATATCCCTTTCATCACTCTAACTGAAATCCTCTCTTTTTGGAGAGGCAATGTAATTGTATGCAAATCCTCAGGTACCCTCTAGAAATTACTTTTCCTGCTCCTTTTTAAAAATGCATTTGAATTATATAAAAATGCACTGAGCATCCCACTTAGATTAATTGCCCATAATGTCGGCACAGCTACAGACAGCAAAACAAACTCCCACTAACTTGTTCTGATTCCAATACCTTACATGAACGGGCAAAAGAACAGATGATGTTTGCCTGCAGGAATATTCTTTGAAGTTTCTCTTGGCTCTTGCAGTTTTTAGACTTTCTTTTTTTAAAAAAAATTCCATGATGGCATTTTTTCAAGTCAGAAAAACTTTGGAGGGCACACACAAGGACTATGGGGACCTCAGAAGCTTTGGATTCAGAATGTAATTGTTTATCACGATTTCCCATAAGGCCAGAAATATCCCAGGGAATAGCCTTTCTCATGGGTTTTTGGCTCAGTTGTTTCTAGTCCCAGCTGGGAGTGGGAAAAGTGCAGAGTGGAACAAAAGTATGAGCTAGTTGGTAAGGGAGTTCTCTGAACTTCTTTGAACCACAAGAAAGGTTCAGGTTTGGGAGTAAAGGTTCGAATTAGTTCGTATTTTTTTCTGCATCCTTTGAGCCACCCCTAGCTGCCTTTTGAATAAGAGGGTGTGTTAGGCTGTAATTCAGGAGAACATTTAAACCTGTGCCTAATTTAACATGAAGTCAATCGAACTTAAGCACATACTTAAGTGCTTGGTTGAATTGGGGCTATAAGGGCCATCATTTCATTCTAAGAATTTGTCTGCACGACAGAGCCTTTGCCAGTACAGCTGTGCCAGCATAATTATGCGGAGACACAGCATATTCTGGCATAGCTACACCACTTCCCCAAACAACATTAGCTATGCCAGCAAAAGCACTCTTCTGTCGATATAGTTGTGTATACATGGGAGAGGTTATCTGGCAGAGTTCTATCAGCTGGGGGGAAATGATTGTTTTAGCACTCCTAGCTAACAGAGCTATGCTGGCACAACTTTGTATTGTAGACTAAACCTAGGTCAATGGGTCTGACCCAACACCCCATCTCTAAATGCCTCCACAACTTTGGGAAAATTCTGATCCGAGTCCAAAGTTTATGGCTCTGACCCATTTCTTAGCTCTCTGGTTCTGCTTTATGAGTTTGCAACTAAGGCTTTGAAGTGGGATTTTTTGGGGCACTTTGTGCCATAATCCTTGTTTTAATTTTTCTTCAGCAGAGGGGTAATAGAAATTCATCCTTTTTTTTTTTCATAAATAGATGATGAGATTAAATTCAAAGAGCTAAACCCATGTTTTGAGTTGGTTGGCCCAATGAGCCACTGGGACAGCCTCCTAGTGTTAATAGCATCTTGAATTAGTGCCAAAGTAGGATTAGTATTCTTAGAAGTATCTCAATTCCTGAAGGGTAGATAAGCACAGACTGTTTCTTGTTTATAAGGCACTAACTCTGTCCACTTTTGACTTTGGTATTTTTAGTGCTCCAGCCTGATGTCTGATACAATCCAGGATCTGCCCTGGATGGACCGTGATACGCCCCACCCCATTTTTATTTTTTCAGAGCAACTGACGACCTTTATAATAATGATCACTTACGTTTGTACAGTCAGGCAGCTTTGATCCAGGGGGATTCCAAAGCTTAACACAGAGGGAAATTCACCCCCTGCTGAAACCCTGAATACGGCAACTCATCCCATAAATCAGTATAACAATTGGCACTAATCAGCCATGGAGACTAAGCCACTCTCCAGCCATAGAACGGAATTGAGCTGTATGAGCAAAGGGGTAGAGAAGGTGGGAAGGGAACTCTGCGCTGCGACTACCCATTCCGGCTCTGTGATTGATGAGGGTCATTGCACAACTTTCCTGAACATAATTCAACCCGCAAAACCCCCTTCCTGTACCTCCCTGAGATGCAGCCTGTTGGCTTGGCCTCATTTGTCTCCGCTTGGAGTGTGTTAAAATCAGCCTTGCCAAATTGCCATAAATTGGGGGTTATGGAGGGAAGGCGTAAAATATCTACCTGCCCATCAGAAAAAGGGACTTCTCCTGAGTGAGTGGCATGGGATAGACCTTTGCAAAGCTGATCTAAATAGAGTAGTTTAGGAATAGTAGTTCTCAGACTTCCCCCTACTGGGACCCAGGGCTGGATTAGGTAAGTCTAGAATATACCAGGCTACAGGACTCCCCTTGCCCACACCCCATACTGTGGTCCCATCCATCCATTAAGGAATGGGGAATATGTTCCTTTCGAGAGAGATGGGGCAGTAACATGGTTTCCGCCTACCCCCAGGGACATATGGTGCTTTGACCCTTCCCTTGGGGCAGCAGGCTCATGTCCCCTGCACAGAGGCAAGAGAGCAGTCGGGGGACCCCCATATTTAACCAACAGCTGAAGCGCATCTGTTTGGGTGAGTGGACCAGGCCTGCTGTACATGTCTTCTAGCACACACACATCCCTCTGTTGAAGTAGTGCTGGTCATAGCTTCTGAGTAGAGTTAACACCCCATTGAGATGTATGGTACAGTTCGCCCACTTGCCGCTGTTGTTTCAGGCTCTCTGCACATTCAGGCAGAGGTTACTGTGCCAGTTGCAATGGGGTCACATTTTTCAAGTTTTTCGTGCAATGATGAAAGGTAGAGACTTACTTAAAAAATAAAATAAAAAGAAATAAAAAACTTGATTCTAACAGTCACATGATTCCAAACTGGCACAGTTTCCCTTTGCCTTGATCCAGTCTTTTTGAGACCTCCCTCCATTACTTTTTCCAAACCAGAACCCCTCTCCCATTTTTCACACGGTAAGGCAGGATGGTTGCAAGAATCCCTGATGTAGGAAATCTAGTGGGAGTGATCTAATAGGAAAGCTTGGTACTGAGATCCATTTCACCTCCCCCTAGATCCTCCAGTTAGGATGGAATAAGAAAGCAGGTAAGAGTTCTTCTCTAGCTAGGGTGATCCCAAAGCCCTTTTGGAAAGAAACCCAAATTGTATGTTGAGCCTAGTATCAGTTCACAGTATTGCAGCAATGCCTGTAATTAAAGACAAGTGATGTAAAAAGAGAGAGGTGGATGGATTCACACACACACAATTTGGGCACCTTTTTTATAGATTCATAGATTCTAAGACTGGAAGGGCCCATTGTGATGATCTGGTCTGACCTCCTGGATAACACAGAGCATAGGACTTTGCTGAATGAATTCCTCTGTGAGCTGGGGCAGATCTTTTAGAAAAACATTCCATCTTGATTTTAAAATGACCAGTGATGGAGACTCCACCACAACTCTTGGGAAGTTGTTCCATTCACTTTTAAAAATGTACCCCTGAATTTGACCCTTTGAATTTGTCTAGTTTAGCTTCCAGCCATTGGAGCTTGTTACACATTTGCCTGCTAGATTGATGAGCCCTCTATTACCATTTTTTTGTTCCCCACAGGGGTGCTGAAACAATTGGCATAGCGGGGGTGCTGAGAGCCGTTGAACCAAACTGTAAGCCCTGTATAGGATGGAAACCACTTCAAACCAGGGGTTACAGCAGCACCCCCAGCACCCCTAATTCCAGCACTTATGGTCCTCCATTTATTTAATTTTAAAAAATGAATTAAAAACACCTCCGTTGTACTGAATTTATCCTTTCTTATAGGCATAACAAAGGAAGTGGCTCTTGGTTCTGTCTGACAGGCTCTTTGTCTGCAGAATTATATGTGGTTTTCAATAATCATGAAGGGCGCCAAAGTTGATGATGAGTTGCCTAGTTTGTTAGCATCAGAAATCCAATGGAATCAAAGACAACTTGACCCAAAGCCCACTAACCTCAATGGGGATCTTGCTACAGACTTCAGTGGGCTTTGGATCAGGCCCTAAAGGAGTAAACTGAGGAGATATGGAGGAGACGGAGAAGGGGGCGTTCCTGGGTCAGTTCAGGGAGGGCTGTCAATGCATGGAGGCAGAGTGGAATGAAGTGCACAGATGTTTGTGAGGGAAGGTGGATGGCTGAATGGGAGAGGATGAGGGACAATGAGAACAGAGACCAGCGTGCAAAAGTACAGAAGGGAACAGCTGTGATGGTCCTGGATGACCAAAACAAAAAGCTTGACATTGATGACCCAGCAAGGAGGGAGCCAGTGGAGGAATCCAGTGCAAGGAGAGATAACCTGGTGAAAATGATGGGGCCGAAAAATGGTCTTGGCAGCTGGTGTTTCAAAAAGACTGGTGGAAGCCGAATTGGGTATCGAGGGCTAACTGCACTGAGAGCTCAGCTTTGGAAGAACAACCATCGAAGCAGATTTTAACTGCAGTTACTGCATAGTAGATAGGAACTGTCCTCTAATTCCTTCCAACAGGGAATCAAAAGCCTCCAAAGTGAAGATCTGTCAAAAATAGCACAGCAATTTATCCACACGACAACCTTGCACTTTGCCTGGCCCCCTCCAATTCTGTTACTCCTTCACTTTCATGTGCAATAAATTCATCCACAAGATATTTTTTCAAAGAAAAGAAAGAAAGGAGGAACCCAGCCAATAAAAACATCGTCTGTATTAGAAGTTATTCCTTGGAAATGACTGAGAAAAAAGATAATTCCACGATTTATGTTTTTGGCACAGGCTGTAAGGTTTTTAATAGTGGTCACTGTTTTCAAGCTCATTTCATTGCTGAGTGGTTGTTGTTGTTTTTTAAATATGTGGTTTAAAATGGGCACCACATGTAATGAAACTGAAAAGAAATCATGACGCTTGTTTTCAGCCTAACTGATGCTAATCATCTTTTCCTGTGGCACACTTGGCATTTTACTAAGAGGGTACAAAGTGCCTTGTGTAGCTAGCTAACAGATGGGATCAATCTCTAGAGCGGTGCCACTGAACAACCAAGTTGTCTGGCAGAAGAAGATAGATTTTAACCATTTTTGGGAAAAAGAAGGTAAGATGGAGGAAAGAGAATTGGATAAGAGTAAAACTTCTTCCTACCACTGGGAATTACATGAGCCTTTTGTCTTTCCAAAGATAGTTTTGTTAGTCAGGTCTGAAGGGCAGTGCTATTGAATGTGTTCCTTGGGTTTAGAATTACAGAGGGCATTGGGAAGGAACGCTGTGAAATAAAAACTCATTGTGCACCCAAGTTCGTCTCCTACTGTATTTTAAATATATATATATTTGTTATGACTTTGCAGCTCCTCAAGCTTGTGCTCTTGAGTAACCTTAGGGAAGCAACACGTTCAATAGTTAACGCACACGACGGAGAGTTGGGGAAGACGGAGTTTTACTCTTAGCTCTTCCACTGACTCGTTCAATGACCTTGGACGAGTTATTTATGCTGTCTGTCCATCAGTTTCTCCGTTGGTATAGGGAGTAACATCTACGTCACAAGACATTGTGAAACTAGCTATTACTGCTGAGGTTTATCGTACTGGTAAGGATTCTCTCTTCCTGACCCAGCCACTTTGCACCACTCGGACAGGGTAGAGTGATGGACTCTGGCCTCAACTAGTATAGGTTCCCCTTCAGTTCTCTTGCCAACAGTGGAGTTCTCAGGTAGTGTAAAGTAGCATAGTCATCTGCTATGGTAACTACCCCCCTACATCCTGCTATGGGGGTGGGAGGGCATGTGTTGGGGTGGTGTGGGGCATGTCTGCACTACACTAACTCACAGCTGATATAAGATCCCACAAGGACGAGAACCAGTCCATGTAGGTTGTTGTAACCTCCAACCTCTTGTAACGTATGCCAAAACGCCTGGGATGGTGCAGATGCAGTTGGGGAATTAGGGAGGCGTAACTTGCCCCACTACTCATCCCCTTCCCCCCACATCAAGCTTATCTCCATATAGGAGAAAAGATGAGCTGTTATTTGTAGCTGATGCTCTCACAGTGCTTTGAGATCATTGGATGGAATGTGCCATACTGTAGCAGCACATACATCTCTATATGCTGTGTATAAATTCGTGCAGCTTCATTGACTTCAATGCAGCTACATCGATTTCCACGAGCTGAGGGTCTGATCCCATTGTGCCAAAAAAGTGGCACTGCCTGGGCGACTGGGCCAAATCCTGATGTTCTTAGCCCATATGCAAACAAAACTCCCTCTGAAGTCAAAGAACACTGAGCTGCAGCCCTGTGTAATTAAGACCTACTCGGAGATACATTAGACATGACTTGGGAGTTGGCTGGAAGAAGCAGCAACCTGAAAATTAAGAGGGTAAAAGAGAAAATACATCAGAATTTAAATGCCATTCTGTATCCAAATGGGACAACTAATGGAGGGTAACATCTTGCAGGGGCAGGGAAATTAAGGGAGAAATAGCTCTACATAGACAGGGAGAGCACTTTGCAGAGCAGCCTCTTAACGGGATAAAATGCCCCTGAAGACTGCACTGTCGCCAGCATTATCTGTCAGACAGACTGATGTGCACCACGCTGTAATCACGCGCCATGTTTTCTGTAGGAATGTTCAGTTCCTAAAGCACTTTCCTTATTTGGAACTCAGCATGTTGGGGGTTTTTTTAGGTCGCCTTTTCTTTCTCTCAAAGCTACAATTATCAGCTGTTCAAATTATGGTTGGTTGGCTTTGCAAAGACTCATGTAACCTTTATTGAACCACTAATTTGCATGTCATTATTCCTCAGAGTGTTTTTTTTTTTCTTGCTTTAACTTAAACTTGGAAGTCACCCTGACCTCTAACTACAAAGCACAGAGCAAAGGCAGAGTTTGACCCTTCATGTCTCAGCAGCTCAGATTTGATGGGTAAGCCCGATCCATAAGTCCTTCACCAGTCCAGTTAGGCTTGGAAGACTATGTCTTCTAATGGTGACTGTCAATCAACCTCGATATCACCATGCACACACAAGCTGATGAAAAAGTATTCCCATCCAGAATAATCAAAATGTACAGATAGGCAAAGTCAGGAAAATGCTGCTTGAAAACTTCTTAGACTTGATTTAAGGACATTTAATTTGTGCATTTTGACAAGTGATGTTGACAATTTGTGTTGTAACAGTTATAATACTTTACCTTTTTATTTTGAATCTCAACATCTACCATCATTGAATAATGAATTATTGTCTAACCCACACACCCACCCCATAATTTCCCGCCACTGTGAAAATTTAATTGGATAAAAATCAGCAAAACATGCTTAAAAATAAACAGTGATATTATCAGTCAAAATCATAAAAAAAACCTTAAAATCTAATTCTGCTAAACTTAAGAATATTAGAGAGACAAGGTCAGTGAGGTAATTGCTTTGATTGGACCAACTTCTGTTGGTGAGAGAGACAAGCTTTTGAGTTTACACTGAGCTCTTCTTCAGGTCTGTGTAAGCTCAGAAACGCGTCTCTTTTGGAAGCTGGTCCAATAAAAGATATTACATTATCCACCTTGTCTCTCTAATATCTTGAGACTAACATGGTTACAACAAGGTTGCAAAGCCTACGTATAGTCAAGGAAACCAGGCTAGCAACGGTCATTTTTAAACATGGTTCCTTCCACAGGGCCAAGAAGGACAAACCCCTTAATGGTACTAGTTTGCCATGGCTTCTTTAGGTGACAGGCTCAGCGTTATTAGGGAAACTTTGTGCATCAGTGTGTAAATGAACGGTCATCACCAGGCCCAGCTTTATGACCCGTGGGGCCCGACTGGAATACTCGGGGGGGGGGGATCCGCTCCGGGTTTTCCGCAGCACCGAAGGACCCCCGCTGCCGAAATGCTGCCGAAGACCCCTGTAGCAGGGCCCCCTTAGGCGCAGGGCCTGATTCCGGGGAATTGGGTGAATCGGCTTAAAGCCAGCCTTGGTCTTCACACACATACGCTTAGCATGGGACTGTCAAACAGCACCAAACTCCATGCATTAGGAGAACTAGCCCTTGAAGAAATAGCTATTATGACTGAAGTTTCTTTCCCTCTCCCTGCTGGTCTGCTGCGTGGTTTCCACAGAGCAGAGTCTTTCCCCTAATTGATTGTGTTCCAGTTGTCAGTCTCTGGCTCACCATCTTCCTCTGCAATATTACTGTGGCAGTGGGAGGAATAAACAGCGGGAGGAGAAAAGCTCACTTGCTGCTTTTTCACTTCCACTAACTGAAGCTATGGTAGCGTGAGACACCGTCATGGTGTTCAGAGGGTTTCTCTGCTGTCTGGCACTCCAGCACAGCTGACATGACATTTCCACTGCTTTGGGGCTGTGGATTGGTTTGCATGGATGCCGGTTCACTGTCTGGCCCTATTTCATCAGGTGAGGAATAAACAGTATTATTAAGAGGTAGCAATTTTACAATTGTCCGTGCTCTTTGCAGAATTCTAAACCATATCCAGGTAGGGATGAGTTCCATCCCTCACCCCCCAAAATGCAGCCACCTCTAGGGTGGGACACCTCAGCCACTAAAATGACACCAGCAATATCATGCAACAGTTTAATGCAGGAAATGGAGAAGAACCTTGTATTCAGGTAGATTGCCAACTTTTTGGGGCGCAGTCTAGATCTTAATGCTACTTGTACTGTCAAGTGCCAAGCCCATTTCTGGATGTCATAAATATATAATTACTACTAATAATGATTCATTTCAAGATAATTCATTTTCATTTTAGGTAGGCAAAATATAATAACTCATTTTGGTATTTGGCCCTGATACCAGGTCAGATACCCTTAATTTTGTGAAAAACAACATGACTAACCCAGAATTTCCCCCTAGCTGCCTTATTTGGGTATTTAAGAATAACAATTCTACCTAACTACCTTAGGAACTTCTATCCCCTCCCCCACTCCATTACAATGGCATCTGAGTGCATCACAATCTTTACTGAATTTATCCTCCCAACTCGCCTGTGAAGTCAGGCAGGTCTCTTATCTGCATTTGACAGAGGGAGAACTGAGACACGGAGAGGCTAAGGGCTTGTCCCCGCTGCAGTGTTAGCTCCAGGTATAACTCAAGTGCTGCCCCAACCTGACTCCCATCCACACACAAAAGTCTCTAGCTCAAGTTCAGTGGTGCTTAAACTCCAGCGAGCCAGCCCAGCAGGATGTAGGTTGAGGGTAGAGTGGCATTTGAGCTAGTGATGCAGCGGGGATTCAAGCTATTCTGGGCTGCTCATACAACCAGCCTGCTCAGCTCAGGGACTGTGTTGTCCTCATTCAATCCAGGCTAGATCAAGAGGAGCCAACTTGAGCTGAGGCTTGCAGTGAAGGTATGCCCTCAGTGACTTGTCGTAGGTCACACAAGAAGACTCTGGTGAAATGAGTTCTCCCAATTCCAGGGCTAATGCCCTAACTTAATGACCCTTGTCTGGCAGGTCTTCCACAGGACTTTCCTATTGCTATGGCTACTAGAAAAGAATTATAGTCTAACTACGGCTAACCAGTCATCAGAAGTGTGGTGTAGAAGTGGTGATAGGTTCTTTATGCTGTACAGCAGTCCAGTTAATCCCCTCTGTCTCCACGATTCACAGGCACGCTCTTAACATCCGCCTGCCTTCTTCCTGTTCCCGTCCTTGTAAATTGCATTGAACTCCTGGTTAGCCCCTCGGAGGACTCTACAGATCTGTCCTTTTACTTCTGGAACAGTTAGTGCTTTTTGAAAATGCTCAATATGGACGTCCCGGAATCCCCACCTCCAGCCTCCTGATAGTTCAATACCAATCAGCCAAAGGGATTACAGTGCTGTTTTCCTGAGGCAGCCAGACAATCAGCCAGGCATTGTGAAGGGACTGGCAGTCTGACAGCAGCACAGTCTGGCAGCACTTGAGAGCACTCCAGGAGAATGGTGGTGGGCATGATGGGCTTAAAGTGTTGTCAGCAAAGTGTTGTTCATAGTTTGCACACTCTGGGATCTTCACGTTCCCACCATTTTTCTCTCCTATCGCATAAATGCTGCACAGAAACTAAAGTTTCCTCTGGCTGTGAAGAGCAGGTTTTGACACATCCATTGGCACCAGTGATGAAATCTTGGGCCCATTGTAAAGCATTGACTTAGTGTGTATATCAGAGTGATGTCACTCTCTGGGGGCTGGTTCAGAAAGGGGATAAAAGACCTACTGCTACCATCAGGTAGGGAGGTTCTTCTTTAGCTTCAGAGGCAGAGGTCTGTGTTTTGAAGTAGAAGGGACAGATTTCTAGCCCTGCTCCCTACATCAGTGTGATTGTTGTCTGTAGGCCAAGGATTTGTTACACCGCAGCAGGGGCACTGACAGGTTGTAGATATTATTAAAATGCTTCTGCCCAGATGAATTTTGGGTAGGAAAGGATTCCTCAGGGCATCAGGTGAGTTACTTGTTAGCATGTGTTGGTTTCCCAGAAGTTAGTTTTTGAATAGAAGATGATGCTGGCAGGTGGGCTGAAGAGTAGGGACGTTTCTTTAGAAAGTTTATTGAGCCCGTAGTCCATCAGAGAGGCACAGCCTTTGGCCTCACGTGTCCTCCTGCCCTGCAGTGGGAATTCCATTGAATAACACTGAGTTCCTGAGTCGGGAGGGGGAACCCCCAATCTGTAAGATGCAGCTTCAGTGAAGATGAGCCTTGGCAGCCCAAATTTTTAAAACTTTGTCTTGATTCACCCACACCCAGAGCATGCTGGGAAGCTGCCTTGCAAGCATCCAATTCCGTGATTCATGTGCAGTCCTGAGATGTAGAGTCTGTCTTTTATCCTACTCTCCTCATTTCTGCTGACTTCACTGACTCGTGCCCCTTCCCCACCCTGAAATACTGATCTTGGACTTGGGTCCATCTTCCACTGAAAAGGGAATACACTGCAGAAGATAACTTCACATCGTCTGCCACCATACACACTTAGAAGCTGCAAGCTTGCTTCTGAAGCTGCAGAAGTGCTGAGAAAGCTTGTCCTAAATATGTGGAGCTCATCATAACACCTGCTCCTGTGTCTAGCTGTGTCCTGCTCAAAGGGCTCACAAAGGCTCACATAACCTGTTTTCTCCTTCTCCCCACAGGTATGCGAATACTCGTTACCCTGCTGTTAGATACTCTGCCTATGTTAGGCAACGTCCTTCTCTTGTGCTTCTTTGTCTTTTTCATCTTTGGGATTGTCGGCGTGCAGCTCTGGGCAGGGCTGCTCAGAAACAGGTGTTTCGTAGACAGCAACTTTGCAATGTAAGTACAGCGGAAAACTCACTGTCTCGCCTTTTCTCTCTCCAGCTATAGGAGAAACATGTCTATGTATCTAGCTAGCAGGGTTAGCATAAGTTGTGAGTTCCGTACAAATATCTCCTCCTTTGCCTTGCCCCAGGCAGAAAAAGGAAGGTTGCCCCATTAGGAATAGGTGTGGCTAACCGAACTGAACTGAACTGAACTGAACCAGTCCATTTGTTCAGTTCTCCTCCCAGGATTTAGCCCTGTATCTGTTCCTCAGCTGCTATAAGCTGGCGTTGTGTCACTGAAGTCAACTAGAGCAGGACAAAAAAATTTCAGCAACAGATTTTTTTTCATTGAAAATGCATTTTTCACTGCTTTGAAACTATTTGCAAAAATTGGGTTGAATTCAACCAATAGTTTCGCCCAGGAACAAAATGATTTTTTTTCCCCAAAAAACCTCAGGATGTTTTGTTTTGACCATTTGTAAATGTCTCGTTTTGACTTCTATGGTTCACAATGGCATTTTGAATTCAAATTTGACTATTTTTTTTTTTTAAAAAAAAGTGGAAGAGACCCCAAAATATCCAAATCGAAATGAAAACGTAACAACAAAATTGATAGTTGTCTGAAACTTTTCAGTTAACTCTAAATGATTTCTGTCAGAGTTGACCCAAAATATTGTGATCCATTAGCAGTGAATTTTTTTCGAGATTTTTGATTCGATGAAAAAATTGGTTTTGGTTCAAATTGAACTGGATTTTTTCTCTTGGTTTTTCAGATTGGTCCCAAACAATGTCAATGAGTGCTACCAATAAGAGTATTACTAACCTCAAGCACTGAAAAATCGTGAGTCAGGCCCCCCCTAAAAATCATGAGATTTAAAATAATTATACAGTAGGGATTTTTTTTTAATATTTGCCTTCTGGTTTCTGCACCTTTAGAGTTCACGTTTCCAAGCTTTTTTACAAGCGTAGGAGACAGGCTCTACATTTTATTTTAATGAAAGCTGAGATTTACCACTCCGGGACCTGAAGATTTAAGATAAACATCAAATCTTGTGAGACTCCAGATTTGGCAACACTGCAATAGCAAATGCAGAAATGTCAGAGGGGTGTGTTTGTGTGCATATGTGTGTTCTGAAACGTGTTGCAGTTTATTCCTGGTGGGAAGTGCTGGTTACCCTGCTAGGCTGTCTGACTCTGAATCACACAGGGCCATTTTCCCTGTAAAGCATATGATGACGATGTGTGCTCTGTTTCTTTAAAACTCCATCAGGAATCCAGCCAGGAGGGGCTAGACCCAGAAGGCTCTAGGTATCAGTTCTGCAGTGAAAGAGAGGCATAGTAGTTTGAAGGATAAAACTGTTCTCCTTTTTCTTTCATCTAGCTCATTGTTCAGTGCTAGATGAAAGCTACTTCTGAGATTCTTTGCCATTGTCACATGACAATGTCATCTATAGCATCACAGGTTCCTTCCACCTCACTGGTTCCCCAAGTTTCTCTCCTGATTGGAGCAATTAAACTTTAGCCTGAAGTGTGCTTGTCCAGGGTGCTTGTTCGGTGTCCTGATTGCCTCTAGGATGCTAGCACTTGTTCTGGTGGGTTGGCTTCAAGAATATCCCAAACACAAATGAAAGAAACCCAGACAATTCCTTGAAAATGATAATTGCAGGTATCATTCCCAATATGTGGCAGATTCCTCCTCGACTCCTGGCAGGAGTTGTGCTACGTGTAGGTCATTTTCCTTAGATAGGCAATAAGGCCTCCATTTTGTCCTGTGTCCTGGATGACACAATCATTTCAGCCTTCCAAATGACCCCATTCTTTGGGCAGATACCATAACTACTAAACACAATCTGGTAAACTCCACTCATTTTTAGCCCCCTCTCCGCCAGAATGAGTAAACCTCGTGCTCCATAAGGAAAGAGAGGGGGAGGGGAAATGCAGATTGTTGGGACTGGGCCTCTCAAAACAAGCCTCTGTGTTGCCCCAAAACACGAAAGCTAGAGGTGATTCCACTCAGGCCTTAATCACATATTATCATATTTTACGAAAGGATTCAGAAGATGCTTGAATGCGAATGCACGCGTACCCTGTGATGAGTATCTGCTCAGGCACCAGTAGCCTTCTGGGTAGTTTTCGAGAATGCCCTGGTGGAACCCTATGAATAGACCAAAATCAGACCCTGCTCTCTTCACGCAGAGAGTGCAAAAGCAATTTGCTGTGGGATTAGCTCTGTGGAAAATAAACGTCTTCTGTGCTGTACCAGTAGATCTGTTATAGAACGTGTTTGCAAATACACGTTTCACGCAGTGTAAAAAGTGGAAGCCATGCGCCGTAGCGCAAGGAGGGTGAGGTTGGCAGCCAGGAACATGAGAGCTCTCCTCTCGGTTTTGGCAATGACAGTGCAGTTTTGGGGCAGGTCACTTAGCTTTTCTGTGCCTCCATTTGCCCGTCTGTAAAATAAGACTGTTCTGCAAAACTCCATTACAGCCGTACAGTTTGTCGGTGCTTGCACAATGCTGCGAACATGTAGAGTGTCATTTTATAAGGCAGTAGAGAGATCAGGGGCGCCGGAACAGCTATGCCCTTCCACTTTTTCCGGCTATGGGGGCGAGTGACGGAGGTAGCAGGTGGAGAGGAGTGAGGGGAGCGTGGGGGGAAAGAGGTGGCGCGGGAGCGGGGCCTTGGAGGGGGCGTGGAAGAGGCAGTGAGGGAGTGAAGGCTCAGGGAGGCGTGGAAGAGGCGGTGCGGGAGCAGGGCATCGGGGGGCGCGGAAAAGGGGCTTGGGGGGCACGGTTCGGTCACCTCTGGCCCCGCCCCACTTTTCGGGCACTTCCACCGCTCCTGATAGAGATCCTATTGCCACATGCAAAGGAGGCTTCATTCTTATAATTAGTTAGAATAAGAGGCAAGGCACAGCATGTATTGGGTATGTTTGGATGTGTCCCTTGTGTCAGGGACACAGGAATAGCATCAGGGTAGTGAAGCACATGCGGTCCCTCTGTCACCTTTGACAGCACTTGTGACGAAGCACTGGAGAATCGCAGGGTGGAAGGGCCCAGCCTGACACTAGGCTCAGTCACAGAATGGCAGTGGAGAGAAACACATCTGCAGGCCTTACGGGACTTAACAAAGGGAAGAGAGATGGATGTTTGAGGATCAGATCTTCCTGGGCGGATCAAAATCTCTCACTATACATTAACTTTTTTTCCCCCCTCTTTATGTAGCAACCTGTCAGGGGAAAAAGTGAGAGCTTGAACGCTGTCGAAATCCATGTTGTCTTCGAGCTGGAATAGCTGGTGTTTTCATGCAAGTAGCTGTCTCCTATTCAAAGAAGGAGAACACTGATGAGAAACCAGGAAAGCCTAGACAAAAGGGGAAAATCTGACCGAGGTGGAGGAGAAACATTGAGAGAACCATTAGGAAAAAGTCAAAAATCGGGATGTGGGGAATAGAGAGCTGGAACCCCTAAGAGAACAAAACTGTGCCTTGCTAAAATGAGTAAATGGGAGCAGCAGTGATTATAAAGGGAGCTCAGGATATGAGTGCCATATCTGAGAGCCAGGATCTCTCCCGGCCTCTCAGGTCAAGGTCACTGCTCCTCTTATAAGTGGTGCATATCACAGCTGGTATCTTGAAATATGCTCTACAAATGCAGTTGCGTGTTTCCAAAGATATTCAGTGTATCAAAGGGAAAACTCGGAGCCTCTAGACCTAGGCCTGAACCAACCTTCCCGAAATTTAGAGTGTTCAGGATCTGGATTTGAATGTGAGCATTACAGATTGAGCTCATATTTTGTCATATATGTTCTAGCACCCACCTTAACAGCCACACCAACCTGGATCCTGACTGAATGCATGAAGATTTCTGGAAACTCCCAGATGAATATGAACTGTGGTTTGGATTCATAATGAAAATCCTGTAGAAAAATCTCACTTCCGAGAAGGCTAAAGATGGACATTAAGCACACAGGAGGGAGGAAGTGCCTGAGTTCAGTCTGCATGTGCAACTTTAACTCTGTCCCCTTATGTATATGGATTATGACACCCCCTCTGTTACAGCATCATATCCTATTTGTGACTACCTACTATTTGCAGCATGTGTTGCATCTTACCCAGTGTGCAGAGACCATCCCTCAGTTCTGATGCAGGACTCCTGGGGCCTATCTCACTCTGATTCTGTGACTGTCTTGTTGCGTGATCTAGGACAATCACTTTACATCTCTGGGCCTCTGTTCATTATATAAAACAGGCATTGCAACATTTATTCAACTGGCCAGCGATGCTGAGAGACATGAGGCTAAGAAGCCCTTTTAGAACCTCAAATAAAAACTATTATGCATGTTCAGATCTCTGTGTATCAGCTGTCCTCTGAGTCTGAGATGTCACATTCCCCCTCCTACGTCTTATTGCTCTGATACCGATGACCCAGAGTTATCTAGCCAGTGCCAATCAACGACCACGCAGCATACTGCGGGACTTTCCATCAGTCATAAGATAATCATACAGTTGTCATTTAAAAGCTCATGAAGCTGTATTAACACTGTGCTCTGAGAGGTTGCATTTCCATTTTACAGTGAGCAAGCACAGTATGAGTGCAGCGTTTTGGGCACCTGGAGCAGAGCGCTGTAATTGACATAAGCGGCTCTCTCTAATCTCTTTGACTGGTTTGCATCCCCATAGTCAAAATTATGTGTGTGTGGGGGGGGGGGGGGTTGCTGCAAAGTGGAGCCTTTAAAAATTAACCACACGGGGATCACTTGCTAAGTACAAAAACTAACTGGCACAGAGGAACAGGCTGTTGCATAACGTCCATTAGCCGCATCAAAGGCACTGCAGGATTTTCTAATCAAGGGCTCAATTCTTATCATTAAGAGCTAAATTGAGTTCTCTGCACTAAGCCTAAGTCACCAGACTTGGTGCCGAGGGAGGGGGTCCTCGGCTGCAGGCATGGCAGCACTTCTGTGGCTACTACTTTTCCTACACACCTGGTCTACAGGGCACAGTAGCAGGTGGATCCAAGTTGCTATGTATCAACTTTCCATGTCTGCCACTTACAAATCCAGTTGCTTAGGGATGTACTGGGAGTCACTAGCAGCTGGGCTCCGGAAGGCTTAGGGGGTGCAAATGCTCTGGATTTGATTCTACTGTTAGTTACACTGGAGTAATAGTGTAAGGCCCTGCGCCTCTTCTATCGTGTCTGGGGCCCTTTGCAGCCCTGAAAGAAGGGACAGGGCTCGTATATTTCCCCTTATGTCCAAATGTTGCTCCAGAACTTCCACTTTGACTCTTGTTCTCTATGGAGTGAGAGATCACTCCTAAAACTGCATTTGGTTTGTGTAAAATAGCTCCACTCACCACCACCCCAAAGCTTGGCCTCAAACTGGGAGTGAATGATTTTTGAGGCTTGATCAAAATTTGTACCTTATCATCTGTCTTTTTCATTCCCCCAAGTCTGCACTTCTGGGTGCCAGCAAAACGTTCACAGAGGCAGACGCAGTGAAATCGCACGGGAAGGGATGTTTCTGGATGATTTTTTACTTGACTGCAAATCTCAGAAGAAGGCTTGTTCTTCCAGGAATCCAATGCAGCTTTTCAGTCCCAAAGAATCCAACCCAGCGCCTGCTAAGCTTCATGGCAGCACCCACATTGACTTCAGTGGGAGCAGGGTCAAGACCAAGAGTTCTGAAATCATCTTCCGGATTTTTGAGAGAATGGAATAGAACCCCCAAACGTTTTGAGGTTTGCCCTGCTAGATAGAGAACAAATCGCAGTGGAAATATTCATTGTGGTCACCCTGCTGTTGGAATACTTGTCCTCTTGGGCATCCTGAAAGGCTCTTGGAGGGCTAAATTCTGCTCTCATTTTTACAACCACCACCCCATGTATTTCAGCACGGCCCCAATAACTTCAGTGCCACCCGTACTACTGTGGTAGACGTTGGCATAAGTGCATTATTCAGTGCCACCCCACTGAATAGCAGAAACAAATGGGGTGGCTCAGACAGACTTGTGACAGAGGAAGTTCCTACATCATTGAAGTAAATAGAGCTGCATAGGTGTAACTGAGGGGAGAATATGGCTCATTTGCTTTAGTGCCCTTGGTAGGTTTTCCCCCCTTGCTGCTGTGAACTAGATGTGTCTGGCCCTCGGTCATGCCTTTCAGCTCCAGGGAGAGCAGTCAAAAGGACGAAAAAACCCTTATGCATTGGACATAGGATTAAAATTAAACCATGGCTTTAAACAGAGGCAAAGAGAATAGACATCTGTACTGAAAGGGGAATGAGATTCTGGTCATTTAGTGTCATTTGCCACTAGGGACATTAGGGACATTCCGTGTCCCTGATGTCCATTATTGTTCTCCTCAGCCTAAGACAATGGCTGCTAGACCTTTGACGTGCCCATTGGGCAGAAGGACACATCAGAGCTTTCCTCTCATCTGGGCCTGCTGCTGAAGGCCAAGACCAAAGAGATGAGCATGAACTTTTCCCATTCCATTTAGCTACCAGAGGGGGACAACAGTCCAGAATAAGAGAAGGGGGCAGGTGCTTGGGTAGTCAGCAAAAACTACAATCCCAGTTCTGATTTCCCGAGCACCCTTGTAAATTGGGAGTGACTCCCATGCAATCACAGAGCCGAAGTCTCTGCAGCCCTGCTAGCATTACACCAGTGCGATGTAAAATGCTACCCGATGAGAATGATGGGATTTTAAACCCACTTTGTGCTGGTGTCAATGACTATACAAGGGGAGAGAAGAATCAGACCCAGGACATTTAACTGGAGTAACCAGTGTAAGTGAGATCTGCCTCTGGCCCTTTGACTACAGTTTCTAGTTAATTTCCTTTGAAGAAATTCGGCAAAAGAGCTGTGACTTGTCGTATTTAGTTCATGCTGCCAGACCGGTAGAACACGAGCACTTCAGTCTTAACTAACTTCGGAACCGCTCTGCACTGCAGTGCCTGCTTGGTTTTTTTAAAGTGTTCAGGAAGTAGGTATAGGGCATTGCAAACAGCTCTGTGGGTTTGTGTGAAAGGTGCTTGTGAGTGTAGCTTAACTGGCCTTTCTGGCTTTCCTTAAGGCAGTGGATTTGTCAGTCTGATTTCCCCTGGAGAGAAATTTCCTCTTGAAGGGCCCAATCCAGTGAAGTTCTGAGTGCTCTCAACTCCCCCTGGCTTCATGAGACATCCAGGGCACTCAGCACCTGGCAGGAGCATGCTCATCGTGAGCTCAAAAGCCTATAGATAAAGATAAACTACTGCCTTCCTTCCTGGAGGATAGTTCCTCTGAGCTGGCATTGAGGCATGCTTGCAAGGCAGCAGGTGGGGAGGTTGGACTGCCACTGCCTGGTGTTAGAACTAGACGGTGTTGTAAATTCTACATTTCCAGTAGACATACAACTGCAGCAAGCACGACAGACAGAGAGGCCAGTTGACAGAGAAAGAGGTGCCAATCCACTCTTCGTTTCTGGTGCGTTTGTCCTCCCAGGCCAGGGGTCTAGTGGTGAGTGGATTCACAGCCATTAGCACGTTATGCAGAGGATGTCTATTTGCAAATAACAATATAACCAGCTGGCCTGTCCTCCCCCTCCCCCCCCCGAACAAGTAAGTGGTTTCAGGTGAGTAGTTTCCATTTGGTTCATGGATCTCACCGGCTTTTTACCATTGGGTGACGGTTTTGCTTTGCATTTTTTTTACCCATTTGGAATCGCGGACAGGCCACTTGGTACAACTGGATACCAAGAAAGGACCTTAATTTTGCTACATTGCTACCATGTCATGAGATTGTTTCTTATGGCCACTACAGCAAACGTAGAGCACGGCCATAGTTCAGTGAGCAGCCGCAGTGCCAGCTTTTGTAATGGGATGGGAAGTGGGGAAAGTGGAGTCTCAATTCTGTGGCCTCCTTAGCAGCATAGACCCAAAGGAGCAGCACTGGTTACTCAGAGCCAGCAAAGACTCTTGGTAGAAATCAGCTCTGGCGTAAGTGGACACAATGCTGTGGATGCCCGTTGGCTGCATTTGGCCCTCTGTGGAGGATGTTCATTTTTTTAAAAGTGATTTTAGTGCAGGTGCAAAACTGAGCAAAAGAGGCAGAAAAAACCCAGGTCTGATAATGTAAGAACGAAGCCAAACTTCCCTCCAAACCTCACAAGCAGATCTTTTCCCGGCTTCAAAAATCATTAGTTAACTGGGCTTCCCCCAGAAGTCTCCTGCCAATGCACTGACCAGATCTGACCCTACCTAGCTTGTTAGATCACCGCCCAAGGTGGTACAGCTGCAGACATTTATTCTGTAGCAGAACTGTCTGGCATGGTGCCAATCTCTCTGCCCTCACCGAGCCTTTGTTTCACTAGCCACATTTACTGTCCTTCTGCCCAGTTTTAATGTACAGGGGGGAGTGTATCAAATCAAGAGGTTAAATATAACCCAGGAGGGAGAGAGGGTGCAATGGAAAAGATTGATTTGGGAAGACAAATGTATTAACTGACTTGCAGCTGGGAGGACAGATAGCAACAAACTTGTGTGTGCCATAGAGCATTGCACTGTGTCTGATTACACTGGACTGGGATGGACAGTTTTCATAATAAGCAGGGTGGAAGATTAGGGGGTTGGCATCACACGCATACATCGGTCACACTTGCCTGGATCGCTCTTGAATCCTTTGTCCATGCTCAGTGATTATGGCATGTGTCTCCGTCCGCACATTTAAACATGAAACAACTGCCAGCAAGGGGGCTTTGGCATCCATCAGCTGCTGATTGTCCAATCATCAATCCAGCTGGTCTCTGCCCCTTTGGAAATCCAGCTCTGCTCTGGGTGGAATCCTAATTATAATTACCCATGAGAGATGGAGCCCTGACCCGCCCCCACAGCCATTAGCAACCAGTGTGCTCCTGGTTCCAGAGTTGGGGAAGGGGGTTGCATGCAGGCCACTGAAGGTAATGAGCATCTGCTTAGTTTGAATCTGTCTGGCTCATTACAATGGTTTATCTACTGCCCTCCAGCCTGGAGTGGTTTTCCTGGGTGAGCAATCAGAGGCTGCTTTGAAGGGCATGTCATCTGAAATGCCACGAATGGATCAAAACAGATTCTGGTCAAAATTGCCTTCTTGGTTTTTAAGCTGGTGCCCAGAGAGGGCCAATGTCTTGTTCCAAGGACCCAGTCAGCAGAACTGGCAACTGAACCCAAATCTTGCAGGTCCCCTGCCAACGCCTAAGCCACAAGACCATCCTTCTTCTCATGCTGGTTCTTCCTGCAGCAGTACGCACGCCTATGTACTGAGCTCACTTGCCAGGATCGAAGACACAGGTTTCAAACTCCCCATCACTCTGGGGGATTTTATGTTTCTCCTCTGCTTAGTAGTTTTAACCAGAGGAGGACACACGAGGAGTCTGAAGAGTAACACATTGCCTGCACCTCGCTGGGCGGAACTGTCTTGCTTAGCCCAAGCCACTTTTGTTCTGTTTGCTGCTATATTCTTGTCAGCAAACCCAGGAGTTGGAGCATGTGGGGCTAAAATGCCCTTTTCTTCACCTGGTTAAGTCCAAACACTGCTGTAATTCCAGGAACTCTCTGGATAACCGGGACTGCAAGATGAGAGAGCACCCAACGGCAGAAACTTCTCTCCTGACGACGTGGGAACGTGTAGATTTTCCTTACAGGTTCAAAGGCCTTTGCAAAACAGTACTTGCTCTGTAACTGAACTCAGGAGACCTAGATAACAAGGATGAGCTCGTTAACTACCAAGGAAAACTAGGCAGTTGCTAGGCGACCCCATGGGTTTGTTACTGTCAGAGGTGGTGCTAGCCCATTGGGGGCCCCCTACACACAACACATAATAGGCAACAAATAGGGGGGCCCGTTGAGCTGCTCATGGCCCTAAGGAATTGCTTAGTCTGCTTAGGCCTTGGGCTGGAGCTGATTACTGTTGCGCTTTCTAACTCCGTCAAGCAGCCAAGGGTATCTTCCTGCAGCCCAGGAGTGAGACCAGGGGGATAAAGTCTCTTTATTAGCTGTATAACAAGCTGGCTCCTACAGACTCTGACCATGCAGACCAGGGGTGTGTCTTCATCATGTGAGAGACCCTTTCCAGTGGGAGGCGCTCTGGTCATAGCACAGGGCTAATTGTAAAGAGACATTACCAGACTGTTCTACAGTTACCTTGCTGCAAAGTCAGCCAGTGCACAGCACGATGCAAAGGGGGAAAGGTTTGGCCGATGCTCTTTGGGGGGTTGGCTCCGTGTTAGCCACGCCTGGTTGACACAAACTACAGGTTGCTGAGTCTAGAAGCTGCATGTTGCTTTCTCCCTTGGAAGGCTGAGGGTGCTAAGTCACTGCTAGTGGGTTTCAGACGTGTGGCTCTGTGGCATTTATGGAGTTTCATACCTATGGGCTGGAAGAGGAAAAGCCATCACCTCCAGCACAGCGCTTGGAAACGCTGTTTTGCATCGCGTTGTCAAAGGGAACATTTGGGCCAGAAACGTCGAAGTCTCAAACAGTAAATGAGAACGGCAGGAGGCAGGGGAGCTCCGGGTCTATTTCCATGCAATAGCTGGAACTGCTGTTACATCGGGTTTGGTTTTTCTCCATGCGCTGCATCTAAAAGGTCACGGCAAGGAAGTCAAATGGAATTTATGGAGCAGTATCTCCGAAGCACCTTGGAACGCAGCGTGCTGCATGCTGAGCCACCAGGATGGGGAAAGTGCCACCATCAATAACAGACTTACTAGGCCGCGTGTGGATGCTGCTCCCCAGGGTAAGCGTATTGTGCGAAGAGTGCTGACTAATAAGAAAGTGAGGCCAGAATGGGGCTGTTCATGTCACCCTCAGCTGCTGCTCTTAGACCCTCCCTCTGTGTTATGCAGAGAGGCCCTACAATTGCTCCCTCGGCCTGAGAGCCATGGCTGGCCTAATCAGCCCCCGCAGCCTTTGTTCTGCGATGGCGCTGCAGATTCAACATGCATCCTCCCACGCTGAGCGGCCTTTTGCTTGACAAAGTGACTCTCCAAATTGCTCTGCCCTAGCGTAAGTGGGGGCAGTTCCCAGTGCGTTCACTGGATCTTGGACCCATTTGTGCTAGAGCTGCATTTAATCCAGTGTTTTGCA
Organism: Chelonoidis abingdonii; assembly: GCF_003597395.2. Classification (NCBI taxonomy): domain Eukaryota; kingdom Metazoa; phylum Chordata; order Testudines; family Testudinidae; genus Chelonoidis; species Chelonoidis abingdonii. The sequence continues at coordinate 5,799,079 of NC_133777.1, forward strand.
GGAACAAGCTAGCTGCTTCCCAGAAGTGCCGTGACAGCGCTGAGACCACCAGTGTGTTTCACCCGGAGCCTCCGAGGCAATGCCTCTCACTCCGTATCAGTCTGGGCTCCGACTAGCCAGTGACTGACTGACACAGCCCGTTAGCAACCCCCCGAGCTGTCTTTCTTCTCTCTCCCCCGGTCACCACTTCGTGTACTACAGTCATTCTCTCCCTGGTTATTTTGTAGCCTAGCAGGCTGCTGAAAATCAAACTTTCTGAGAAGGCAACCTTGAAGAGACAATTGGCACAGGATGTAACATGCCCACGCGGCTTCCACCCACACGCAGCCTCCAGCATATGTCAGGTGCATTCCTGTGCCTTTTGTTCCTCTAAGGCCCAACCGCAGACAGTGGGGATGTCTGCTGATCATGTTCCAAGCAAACTTTCTTCTGGTGTGTGAAGTTTTGGTTTTTTACTCTTCCTTACCCCCTCCCCAAATCTTTCAGCTACCTCCATGTTCTCCTGCTCTCTCTCCCCTGAAAACGTCCACGCACGTATACACGTGTCTTGGCACATTGTAATCCTCCACAAGAATCTCCCTCTCTCTGTGTGACGATGTAGCATTCGATTGCATAACAAGAACAGCAGGAATACAGCACTCGTACTATTCTTCAGCCTGTTTTTGGATGGAAATTTCCCTTGGAACAAAAGAGGCTTGTGGGTGGGCAGGAGGAATTCAGGCAGGCTGGGAAGATGCAATGTTTTAATGTGCCGTCTCTGTCTCTTCAACTCAATATGCAGATGCTTTGTATAGTCTGGCACGTCCTGTGGGCCGGAAATGGGGCCCAGTGTGAGGCCCTGAGACAGGGCACGGAGAGCTCGCCTTGGCCTTGGCAAATAAGGAGTTAATAGCAATCCGCATTCACTCCAGCTCTCCAGTGAAGGGGCCATAAAACCGGCTGCTTCAAGAACAGGAAGGGAGAGACAAGAGTGGGGGAAGACTGATATCTGACCCTGGGGGTGATAGCTAGACCCCTCCTTGAGCCCGGGAACAGAGTTTTATCTGATGCACTGGGCCCAAGCCGGAAGGAGAGGGAGATCCTCAGCTGGTGTGAGTCATCCTAGCTCCATTGTGGAGCTGTTCTAAGGTTCTCCCTCGGAAAGGATCTGAACGGCAGAGCTTGTGTGTTTGCTATTTCTCCACGGAAAAGGCAAATTATACAGGATGAAGAAAAACCAGAGTTTTGTGCTGAATGGTTTCATTGGTGTACAGGCCCCATAAATCTCTACCATACGCAATAGGCAGCTGGATTTTCAGAGATGCTGAGCCTCTGTACCCCCACTTGACTTCAGCTGGTGTTGCATCTGCCTGTGCCATCCTGAAGCAAATCCGATAAGGGAGAGATCCCTGCCCTCATGCTTCTGTCTATTTCCGGGCCCTAGATTCCATATAAATAAGATGTCATTTATTTCCCCTGGGCCTCTCCAGCTCAGAGAAGCAGACTCCAGTTTTTTACTGCAGTGTTGGTAGCGATTTCCCAGCTTGGTTTACTGATGCTTCTCTTAAAAATGCCTGGGTGGATGAATAAGACAAACTGCACAGGAGCCATTGGTTTAGCTGGGACTTCCCATGTGCTTGGTCTTTGAGTTTTAACTGCTAAACCATGCAGTCTCCGACAAGATTATGGCTGGTGCAGGCTCAGAGATTTGGCGAGTGAATAGCCCCCGTTTTGAAACAGTCATTTAATTGCAGGGATGAATGTTAGAGGAACATCTTCCTACACCCCCTTCTAAACTGGGCCTTAGATCTAACTGCTTAATAACTGAGTCTCAGTTTCCACACCTGTACAGTGGGGATAACGCTACTGTCTGCCTGTGTAAAGAGCTTTGAGAACTACTGAGGAAAAGTGCCAGAGAAGAGCTAGCTATTCTTTGTTATTTTATAAAAGAAAAATCTATTCTTTCTCCACTCCTGCCACAAGATAATCTCACATTATTGCTTGCTTAGCTAATGGCTTCACTAGGCCCCTGAAATCTGGAATCATGAGGAGATGGAGCTGAACACATACTGCTTCTCTAGTTGCAGTATGCTCGTTACTTCAGGCTTTCATCTTAGAAGCTTTGCTGTGACTTCCCCTGCACTTAGGAATTCCATAAGTAAATATACCCAGAGTTGCTGAAAACCTCACAGACGTGTTCTCAGTTGCCCTCTGGTCTGATTTCGTTATTTAAGATGTTCCCACCAGTCCTCCCCTTCCACACCCAAAGGTTGGTCTGATCGGCAAGGACTTTAGCGCTGGAGGTGGCAAACGGACGGGCATTACTCACAGAGCTAGCAGGGTTGTGGAAGGAGTGAAAGGCAGAACACCACTTTCCAAGCAGCAATGGCATCAGTAGAGCAGAAAAATCATAGAATCCCATCTAGAGCAGGGTGACCCATGAGTGGCTGGGTGGGAAATGACATGTAACTAGCTCAGTTTGCCATTAAATAGCAAATTATCCATTTGACTCGCTCTATTTCCCAATCCATGGAGCTGATTGGATGTTTGTTTGAGAAGTGTTTCAATTACCAGGGGGGCAGAGGAGACAAACTTCACAGTGAATGATGTTCACAGCAAATCCTACCATCAGCGCTGCCCTGCAGAGTTTGTGCTGTCCCTAGAACACAGTTACTGAGTGCCATAACTTTGTAGAAGGACTTACGTGAAGGCTTAAAGCGATAGGTTAAAAGTAAAGCAGTATGGCCATGTTTACGGGATTTAATTAAATTCTCATTAGCGAGTACCTAGAAGTTCACTATGCACTTCACAGAAACATGAATGTGGGATTGGTCCTGCTTTGAGCAGGGGGTTGGACTAGATGACCTCCTGAGGTCCCTCCCAACCCTGATATTCTATGATTCTATAAAAGTAAAATATAAGTTCTGTCTGAGCCCTGTTGCTTTTTTCCTTATTTATTGATTGGTTTTATTTATTACATTGCACCTTAGATGTGCATAGTGCTTTACAGAGCAGATCGCGTGTCTGCACTTGCACTTTTCACGCTAAACCAGTGGTAAAGTATCTGTGCTTGATCTACACTAGCACTTCAACTTTACTGGTACTAGTGGATCTGCACGAGTGCTAGACAAACAGTGTGAAAAGTCCAAGGCTCTGACACTCCATTGCTTTGCCCCAGAAATTACAGGTGTAAGTAAAGATTAGTGAAAAGGCACACACCAGCCATGCAACAGTTAAAACCCCCAGTTATCTTAGCCTTCCAGAACCGTAAACTGAATCCCAGACTAATTAAATCAGATTGGAGATAAGCATACAGCCCTCGGTAATGTGCTTTTGGTGTTGTTTTTTTTAAATTCTGCCACAACAGAAAGAGTTTGAAATGGCTGATTCGCTCCTTGTTAATGCTCGGCTTCCTCTTCCCAGGGACGTGCCTGGAGATAGATTTATTGAAAAGCCAAATTGCTTTTAATTGGAATTTGGGTTTGTCTGAAGTTTGTTCTGTACACCAAGAGGGGAGTCGCTTTTAGTGAGGCAAACTTGACTTTTTCAGCAAAAAAGAGGACTCCAGAGGAAACACAGAATGGCTGCTCCTGGCCATGCTTCTCTCTAGTTTGATAATTAGTTAATTTCTGCTGTAAGCCATTTCTGGAGGTGGACCCATACCATGAAGTTTGGAGCCAGGGTTTTGTTTTGGACCTGTTGCTGGCTGACACCTATTGAAAATTGATCCTGCAGGAAAAAAATGAGCGATGTTGTGTGACTATGTCATGATCCTGATGTTGCAATCCCTGCCCCTGCAGGAAATGTGGTTGTGATCTGTCAGCATGTGGCATTGTTGGGGCTTTGTATTGTGCTGTTGCAACAGTGCAGGATGATGTTGCACCATAGTGCAGCAACAAAATAACGTGGCTGCGTTGACATGAAGATTTGATGAACTGATGGACTGGCCCAACTTCCTGACCTGACAATGTTGGGCTTGTGACGCACCGACATGACATCACAGTGGTGTGGCAACCCGTATTAGCAGGATGCAGCATAAAATTGAAGCTAACGAGCAGACCATATGGTAGAACTATCCTAACCCCATTTGTGATGCTATTGGGGACAAAAAACACAGCCAGTCCTAGATTTCATGGGGCCCGATGCTGCACCTAAAACTGGGTTCTCCTACCCGCATGTATTCACATCTTGCCTCCTGTCCACCTGTGAAACCCCTTAGCCTTTGGCAACCCCCCCCCCCCACACACACTTAATTATGAGAACACTGGAGCCTCACCACAGAAAGGCATGCTGCAGATAGCAGAAGCGGACTTTTGTAGGCAGAGAATGGAGAAGGACCGGGAATTGCATCTCTGCAGTGGCTTCCTGGTGCCAGAGCTGGATGGGACAAAATGACCGGGAACTGGAGACGGTGCTGTGGGGGGTGGTTCTTGTGAGGGAAGTGGAACCCCTGGAAGAGCCGTCTGGGCTGTCTCATAGGCCTCAGACTTCCTCTGACAGGTCAGCACCTTTGAGCTCCCCCACAATTCTCAGGGCCTTCTTTCTGAGGTGGAAGTAGGTAGCCCTGGCAAAATCATGTTGGTCTGTGGTCCTTAAGAAACAAAGGAAAGCAAGCTGAGGTTTCCCCACAGAGAAGGACGGGGAGAGACACGTTGTTTGGTGTTCCTCTTGGTTTCCTTCCTCCATGCTTGCGCCTCTCAGAGCTGCTGTGCTGCTGGGGAATAGCCATTACCTCAAGAGACAGTCGCAATGGTCAGGTTGACAAACGGTCAACTTCCAAAAGGGCCTTCACTGGAGAGCAGCCCACTCTTTTCCAGGGGTATGTATTCTTAGACCCTTAAAAGCACAGCTGTGGAGTCTAGCACCTAGTCTGCCGTGTTTGACAGTCTCTGTTCTAGAGGGACCCAGGGATGACATAGCAGGAAGGCTGCGAGGTGGAAATGAAGGGCTTTGGCCGAGCTGAGGGAGAGGAGAGACCCAGGGCGTATGGCTACAGGCTGGGGGCATCAGCAGAGCTCAGGGCACAAGCCCAGGACTGGAAGCAGGGGGGGTTGCCGGTCTGAGTTCAGGGACATCGATCAAGCTCTGTGGGTGTGAAGAGGCCAGAACTGGGGGCTGCCTGACAGGTTGAGGTGTGTGGGGGACAGCAAGAACCTACAGCCACTCTCCTTGCTATGCCTGACTGCAATTTGAATTGTTAATATTTCCCTTTCAACAACTAATTCAAACATAGCATTTAAACTTAGTTAAAAAAAAAAAGGCAGCATAGACAAGTGGGCAGCAGAGCTGGATCCCTTCCATGCCAGTAATGATCAGAGAGCAGCAAGGAATAAATATTTCATTAAAGCCAAGCTGCTGTGGGCCAGCTTTTCAGGTGATAACTTGCCACAGTATGCAAGGCAATCCCCCTGCTCCTTGCCCAGGCCTGACCTGCTGAATGGCAGCTGGGAACATTTCAGTGTCAAGCTTGAAAGGGAAAAGTGTGAGGGCTTCTCTAACAAAAGGAGGTGACACGGGAAGGGAAGGATCCCGTGTGTGCAAGAGTTCAAGCAGCCGAGCGTTAGAGAACGTTCTGTTCCCATCTGCAGCCAGAGATAGGGTGGCGAGGCGGCTGGAGACCTGCGGCAGAGAGAACCTTTGGCGCTGGTTCCAGCTCTTTAAAAACGTTATCTCCGAAACTGTAGACTAATGAGTCTGGTTCAGAGATGAGTTCCACGGCCTGCCAGGTGGGAGACGGACACCGGGTCGCTGCTTAATTGAGGCCAAGGACGGTGCTTCCGGGAAGCTAGTCTAGTCTTAACAAGCCCTCTTAGTGAACAGGAGAGAGCGCCTCAGCCTTCGCCTCTCTCTGTGGGGCTGCGGCCTCTTCCCTCACAGGATGAGGGAGGGGGCCACCCCCCTGAATGCTGCGCTGGCTCTCGGGTAGGGACCCGCCAATTTAGGAGGGGGATGAGAGGGTTGTTACAGCACCAGCAGCCTTCCCAGCAGCATTCCCTGTGGTAGTGTAGAGGGCAATGAGGGGGCAAGCCCAGGGCAGGGACCGCAAGTTCTGCATGGATATGGATGCAGCAAGCTGCAGGCCTCCCACCTGCAGCTGCTATTCCTACCCATAGGTCAGAAGGGTCCTGTCTGGAGAGCTGTGCTTCAGCCCCTTAGCCTGGCCCTGGGTCTGGGGGTTGGAATTCAACTCTCCAAGCTACTAGAATTCAGAGTTTTGCCTCGTCCAACTTCTATGCTTGGACTCAATTCCTCCTGACTCCAGGCTGGTTCCCAGGCTGGCTGAGTCTGTGGTCCCTAGCTGGCTGGTGAGTGAGGAACTGAAGGCACGTTTACCCACTGGCTAAAACGATGGCAAAATGGTGGGATTATGCATTTGTAGGGGGTGCATTTCAGGGTCAGGACGTCACACCATTTACATGCAGCTTTTTCACTTCTCTAAGAAGGTAAATAAACAGATCTTCAAGCTTTCGTCCTCCTTTGATGTTTGCCAGCTAGCGTGATAAATCCACTGCCCTCCCTGTTTGCAGACTCCAGCCTGGCTGGTTTTTGTAATGCCGCTGATCCTTGGTCATGGCAACACTCTTTCTCTCTGCCAATGAATAAGTATCATCAGGGTGACCCTTGACACCTTCTGGCCCTGAGGATGCTCTAAGGAATGGAACAATAGGGTGGGCAGGGAATGTGTGATAGCCCTGTAGCTGGTTGGTAGTTTGGATAAAAAAGCGGATCCAACTATTGAAATGCTGGAGGTGGGATGGAGTATGGAGGAGGCAGGAACAAACCCTGCTTGGGAGGGAAGTGACTTAAATTCTGATCTAGGAACAGTGCCGGCGATTTAGGGCTTGATCCAGCTCCCCTGGAAATGAATGGTATAACTCCCTCTAGCTTCAATGGAAGTTGTATCAGGCTCATTGAATAGGCCTACACTCAACATAGTGCACACACACATTAGCCAGAGTAGTGGCCAAAGCTCTTCCCTGAACCCAGCATTTTCCTGTGTTGTTAAGGACCACAAAACATAAGCTTCTTCTTCAGCTTAGTTTTTTGTAGGGTTGCAAAACCTCCCTGCCCCTGCTCTGAGTTGCCTCTGCCCAAGAGGGAGACTCCAAACCTTTTTACATTTCTGGGCTCCTGCAACTAATAGGACCCACCTGGTCTGGGGTTGAGGGTGCATCAGCAGATTTAACTCCATCTCTGTGCAGGATCCCAGAACTGACACTCTGTAAGAGGCCATTACTGAGGGAGAGCTGTACGCTGTTCAATCCCTGTTGTCCTACGTCTTTCTAAGTTAATGACTGACTTCTGCACTTTAATAAGCATGGAAGTGTTTGAAAGATGAGGACTGGATGAAAGGGGCTAAGCCAGGATAGCATAACTGTTTCCTAACCTTAAACTTTGAGCACTAAATTCAGACTTTTGGGGGATTTCGCAGGCTATCGGGACAGTCACTAAAATCTCAGGGCATCCAACACGGCAACCAGTGAATAGAACAGAGAATGAACAGGAAGACAGCTGCAAAGAAGACCGTTGTGGAGACCCAGTTATTGTCTGGGTTTATAAAAAGGAGGAGTTAAGAAATCTGGATGTAATTAATGTCCATTGTCTGTCCAATTCCAAAGAAAAACTCTGTGTCTGGGTGGTTGGGCATGGAGTGGCTGAGATGGAAATCTCAGATTTTTCAGTTTCCAGCTGTAGGCAAAAATTCAGGCCCTGCTCTTCTCAGGTTTTCAGAGCAGACTTTTAGAGTTCCCCATCTATTAGTCATCCATATTTGCCAGTGGACTGTCAGACTGTCAGTGTGCAAGATCCGATGCACTAGGGGTATCTAATAAAATCCAGTCATAAAAAACTAGAGATGGAGAAGACTTATTAGGTCTTCTAGTTCATCCCCACCTCCGGGGTCTGTTCTCCAGTGCTTTGAGCCTTTCCTCAGAGAGATGATTCCAGGATCAACTAGCTCTCCCTTCCAGGATTGCTGTTTGTTGGCTTGTCCCCGTGAGGCTGCTCCTGATGATGTCTGTGGCAAGGTTTTAGTGGAAGCAAGATTGAGCCCATACACATTTGAGAACTTGGAAATGCTTGTAAGCATTTTGTGCTTTTTTTTCTTTTCGTTCTTTCCTCCATCATTACGGTGTTGTTGTCTTGGTCTGTCGGTCTGTTTCTGCTATTCCAAGAAATGACTCAGCCCTAGACACTTTTTCCCATCATCTGGCATTAGGGTACGTCCACACTACAGTGTAAGCCCAGGGTTCAAACTCAGGCTCAAGCCAAACCCTGTTTTAATCTACACACAATCGTGTTAACCCAGGGTTTGGTCCCAGGATCGCGCGGGGAGGGTCCGAGCCTGACTCAAGTCAGGACCCAGGGTTCAAGCCCTATTGCTTTGCAATGTTGATGCAACCCCATCAGATTGGTGTTCTGGGAGTCCGTCAAAAGTATCCACAATCCTATGGGCCGAATTTCTTTGTCCTCTGGAAAGTCAATTTGGTGGACAGCCAAGTTTAGCTATATTGCACGGTGGACAAAGGGCTAGAGCGGCCACATTTTGGGAGGGTGCTAGGAAGTCTGGAATATGAGTGGTTGGACTCAGGCCTGCAGAATGTGGTGTAGACACTGGAACCTCAGGTTGGGATCCAGAGTTCAACAATTCCTAACCTGGGTTTACAAATGCATGTAGATGCTCAAGCCCTAGGTTAACAGAGTCTGCTAACTTGAGTTCTACTAACCCAAGGGTTACACTTCCTTTTCTCACTGTATTCGCTACAGTTCCAAGACGGCTGGTTTAGAATAACGCTCTTAACTCCTGTTGACTCAGATCTTTTTTTAGGTGAGGTTCTGCCACTCTTTCCTTGTGCTCCAGCCATACCTTGTTTTAACCTACTTTGGGAGTCTGAGGGGAAAAGCAGTTCTAAATCCTGTGTCAAAATCAGCATCTACCAGGCCATGGCATCTCCTTCTGATGAAACAAATGATGGTATAAGTCACTGACTCTCTCTCATCTGCTTTTTTCCCATTAGGACATACAACATTACTTTCCCGCAGCCGTATTACCAGCCGGAAGAAGGGGAGGAGAATCCATTCATCTGCTCGTCCCATCGGGATAACGGCATGCAGAAATGCTCCAATATCCCAAACAGGAAGGAGTACAGGGTGGAGTGCACCTTGAGCATGGACTCCTACAATCAAAACTTGTATAACCCAGATTTCAGCAACAGGAACGCCTGCATAAACTGGAACCAATATTACAATGTATGCAAGGCAGGGGATGTAAACCCGCACAATGGAGCTATTAATTTTGATAACATTGGCTATGCCTGGATAGCTATTTTTCAGGTAGGATTTTGCAACTGTTTGCTTTATCTTGTTTTTTCCCATGTTGCTTGAAGGAGTTTTGACAGATGTTAGTTGAAAAAGGAATATGCTTGCAATAGAATGAAACTGGTAAATAGATGGGACGTGTCAGGTAAATGAACCAAAGAATAAACTCTGTGCTGTTTGGAGAGAGGCAAACTACGATATTTATCAATACATTTTAGAAAAGAGAGTGAAGATTTCTGATAGTAGAAGGGTTTTTCATCTAGCAGACAGAGGCATAACAAGGTTGAGTGGCTGCAAACTGAAACTCAATAAATTCAGGCTAGAAATAAGGTACATTTTTAATAGTTAAGGCCATTAACCATTGGAACAATTTACCAAGGGGATGTGGTGGATTCTCCATCACTTGAAGCCTTTAATTCAAGAGTGAACATCTTTCTAAAAAAAAATATGCTCTAGCTCAACCACAAGATATGGGCTTGATGCAAGTATTACTGGGTTAAACTGTCTGGCCTGTGTTATACAGATGGTCAGATGGGATGATCCTAATGGCCTTCTCTAGGCTTAAAATCTATGAAAATCTGTATATTTAGATGTTCTTCTTGTGCAGTCATTTACACCAGTGCACAGTGCAATCAGGTCAGAATGAGAGTGTGTTATATTCACCATAGATGTTTAAATGGCTTCCTAAGCTGTAATGTATCAGATAATCAAGTCCTTGTGCACTGGTCCCTGAGGTCAAAAGCAATAGATAGTAAAGTTTCTGGTCCGGAGGCCGTTGTGGCTTAGGGATAGCCTACACACCAACTTTAACTTTTAATTCCCACCTTGTGTTATTTTAGTTCTCATCCATGCATGGGCATTGTTTTTTCCCAAATGAGTGTTCTGTTTTGATTTAGGAATATCAAACTATAGTAAACATTTATTCTAAAACAAGAAATAGGTTAGTTCTTTGGTGCGAGTTTCTGTGAAGACCAGCCCAGAGTAATACAAACCTGGGGAATAAGGTAAGAAGAGTCTGGCTGAAGCTGTTCCCTATATAAGAGGTACGGAAGGAACATGGTTTTTCTACACACAAGTTGCACTGCTGTAACTAAAGTGGTGCAACTTTGTGTGTGGACAGAGTACCTCAGTGTAAACTTGGCTAACATGTGCAAGCTGAACCGAGGCAAGTCTAGTTTAAACCAAAGTATGCAAATCCATCTGTGATGTGTACCTTCTGGCTGGCCTGGCCAGGATTGTACCCGGGACCTCCAGAGCTAAAAACATGAGCTTGCTACAATTTGAGGGACCATAGCAACTCTTCTTCTCCGTGCATCAGCACACAAGCAGACTTTGAACACACATGGGTGAGTGCATGACACATGCACTAAGTTATACCAGTTTAACTGAACTGAACCTTTAGTTAAATTGGTGCAGCTTTGTGTGTAGATTAGCCCAAAGGAGGAGTCACTCCCGATCCCAACAGCAATAACTTCTAAGTAGATTACCATGCAGGAATCATCTGATCAACTTACCGTAGAGGCCTTGTCTTCCCTAGGAAAAATGGTGTGTGCTTATCTTGTGTTAGCTAACGTGGTAACTAACACAAGGTAAAATCCTAGTTTGTAGTTTTCACATGTTAGCAGGTTAAGATGAACCCCAAACAATTTTCTACACTCTGGGTCCTAGTGGTGCCCCCCTCCCCCACAGTCTGGCACTTGAGGCGGCCGCCTCAGTTCACTTCATAGTAAGGCCAGCCCTGAACTGCCATACAGGGCCGGCGCTTCCATTGAGGTGAACTAGGCAATCGCCTAGGGCGCCAGGATTTTCGGGGGGCGGCATTTTGCCGGGGGAGGGGGCGGCAGGCGGCTCCGGTGGACTTGCGGCAGTCGTGCCTGCGGAGGGTCCGTTGGTCCGCGGCTCCGGTGGACCTCCCGCAGGCACGGCTGCGGCAGCTCCACTGGAGCCGCGGACCAACGGACCCTCCTCAGAAATGGCTACGGCAGCTCCACTGGAGCCGCGGGAGTGGCGCGCAGGGCAGTGAAATGGCCGTGCGCCTAGGGCGTGAAAAACTCTAGCGCCGGTCCTGCTGCTATATTTTGTTCCCCTTCACTGTGAGTAGCATGTTGGCATATATATTACACGGCTGTGCAACGTGTGGTAAATAACACATATGTGTTGCCAAAGGGGGGAGATTGTTGCAGTGAGACCTGCAATGAAGACGGGTGTGACATACTGTTGTTTTTAGCTGCTGATTTGTAGTTTGATGAATTATGTAAGAGAAGGTTAAATTGGAGAGTAGTAAGAAGAGAGGGTGAAGCAAAGAGACAGAAGGAAGAGTAGGGAAAAGGTAAGGCTGACGAGGTGAAGGACTGACCCAAATACTCATGGATAGGTGAACTCTGTTGCAAAGTTTGTGCTTTCCTTTCTCACATGACCTGGTCTTTCCACTTTCTGATATGCAGGAATGTCCTGATCATATGGTCTTAATTCCCATCAACAGTGCTCTTCAGCTTCTGCCACTACTTATTTCTTCCTTTTAATTTTGTTAATTGCTAATAATTACCTGTTGGCATTTGTAATTGGTGTGATTTTCTTTTCTAAATTTCCCTCTATTCTTCTATTCCCTTAGCATTCTAAGAAGCCCCGCTCCCAAGGAACATAGGTCGATGCACATATTTTCTTTGTTTTCAAATGCTGTCCCAGTGGCACATCTTGAGTTATGTTGCTGCTGCTATCTATTGCTCTAAAATGCATCCAGAAAGGTTTAGATGAGTCCCAGGCATCCACTATTTTAAAAATGCATTGGTACCCACCTGGAATTAATGTGTCAAAATAGGAGCAACCTCCATGACTTTTAATATTCCTGATCGGTGCCGCCGGTTTGTCTGCTGGGGCTGGGAATCACCCTCCAACCTCAAAGCATAGATGTGCCCCAAATCTCTTGGCTAAGTCTACTGCACACCACTGGCGGCAGCGTGTAGGGTATGTGCAGCTACATGCTGCAGTGAAAAGCCAGCTGCATCCACGCTGCGGCGTGTAGCTTCATGTGCCAGCGAAAGGCTCTGACGGGGGAGGCAGAGGAAAAGGGAGGGGGCTGCAGAAACCTTTTCCCACTGCTTCCTTCCTGCTGGAGCCTTTCCTTGTGGCAAGGAAAGCCTCTAGCAGCAGGGAGGCAGCAAGACACTACACTGCTAAAAATGCAGTGTAAACGTGGGAGACAGTGCTTGGGGGTGTACAGTGCCATGTAGGGTATATACCGACAGGATTCATTTATTCACCTAGCCAGAGCCTCACTGTCTACACTGTTATATATACCCATGCTAGGAGGGTGTGCAGTGTATGTAGTCTGCATGCAGCCGCCAGGAGCGTGCCGTGTAGACGTATCATGGAGAGTCAGTGGGATGTAGGCTCCCAAGACCTAGTTACCAAAAGATGTTCAGGCACCTCACTGCAGTGGTGGTTGGCTGCTGAATCCCTTGGAGGGTCTAGGTCCCAGTGCCTAAAGCCATTTTTGAAAATGAGCCTCAAGCTCCTAAATCAATCAGGTCAGATTTTGCAACATGGAGAACAAGGAGCAATGGTCTCAAGCTGCAGTGGGGGAGGTTTAGGTTGGATATTAGGAAAAACTTTTTCTCTAGGAGGGTGGCGAACACTGGGATGGGTTACCGAGGGAGGTGGTGGAATCTCCTTCCTTAGAGGTTTTTAAGGTCACGCTTGACAAAGCCCTGGCTGGGATGATTTAGTTGGGGATTGGTCCTGCTTTGAGCAGGAGGTGGGACTAGATACCTCCTGAGGTCCCTTCCAACCCTGATATTCTATGATTCTATGAAGCCTAAACGCCGTTATAAATCTGGGCCCAAGGAACCCCAGCAAGAAGACTCAAGACCATCCTGATAATAAATTCACAAAAGACATAATAAGGACTATGGCTGCATCCATGTGTATGCGAGGATAATAGTTCCTCATGTAATCCTACAAATTATTCATGTTTTGATTCCCTTCATTTGTTGTGTAATAGGCTAATTCATGTATGTATTTGTTACGAAGGCACGTTCAATGGCGAATTATGTGATCTAATTATCTTACTACAGAATAAATGAAAGGAGATGGAACCTAAATTAACTGTGAGGTTTGGCATGATATTAAGATCCCTTTATTGCACATGAATTTCAGTAGCAACAATAAGAGTTGTAATTATGGGTATTGTCGTACTACAAATGATGAATTACCTACCTAAGAAAAGTCTAATGTAATTTGAATTACAGATCCTGTTTCGCAGGACATCAAAACACTGCCACCATCTACACCAGAAATTACCGTACTGCAGGGCCTAAGCTAAATAAAAGTCTTCTGTGTCAAAGGATCCGGAGTGTTGCTATGAGATACTGTGCAGGGAGAAGAGAGGTGATTCAGGCTGCTTTGTTTGTATCATTTCATTTTCCATCTCAAGCTACAAAGGGCAGGGCCCACAATGGATCCTTCTGAAGAAAGTATACTCTGGGCAAAATTATACAGGCAGTTTTGGGGGTGACCGTGACATCAGTTCTAGGGAGGAACTGATGAAGGAATGTAGGGGACAACCTGTTTCAATATGTCCTTGAATCTCTGGTGAAACTGGAAAGGGTAAATTTTTCGAGCATAATAGTAGGGATTTACTTCAACGCAGGAAGGGAGTGTTGTGTCTAAGCAGTTAAAGAAGGGCACTGGGAGGCCACTCTCTCACTGTTGTTTGTGACTTTCTGTGTGCCCTCTTACGTGATATGTTCCACCCCAGAGGTAGACTCATAGACTCATAGGTCAGAAGGGACCAATATGATCATCTAGTCTGACCTCCTGCACAAAGCAGGCCACAGAACCCTACCCATTCACTTCTATAACAAACCCCTAACCTATGTCCGAGTTATTGAAGTCTTCAAAT
>NC_133777.1:5815420-5982926 GCF_003597395.2 Chelonoidis abingdonii
TCATCCAGCTTGGTCTACAACTCCTGCCTATGGTTTTTTTCCCCTTTCTTGGGATGCAGGCTTCTGATAGTTTCTGTAGCTGCGACTTAAAGTAATTCCAGGCCTTCTCCGCATTTAGATCCACAAGTTCTTCAGTCCAATCCACTTCCCTAATTTCCTTAATTCTTTAAAGCTAGCCCTTGAGAAGTCAAAAACCCTAGTCCTATTTTTGTTTATCCTTCCATCTAGTTTGAACTGAATTAGCTCATGATCACTCGAACCAAGGTTGTCCACTACAACCATTTCTTCTATGAGGTCCTCACTGCTCACCAAAACCAAATCTAAAATGGCATCCCCTCTTGTGGCTGTATTTCAGTCCCGAGAGAAGTTTATATACCATTTAAGGGCTTTTACGATTGGAAAGCCCTATGGAAATTAGTCAGACTGCGAGATTGGGGTGCAGACCTTAAACTTCGGGAGGGTTTTGGTTTCAGGCCCATCTCAAACACAAGGGCCTGTCACTTTTCATGCACCATTTCTCCAAGAAGTAGAGTTAATCAAGTCGGATAAGCAGCGTGTATCTAGTCCTTCGTCAGAAGGCTCCAGTGAGGGAATTCTCTGTGGAGGCTGTTATATACACTGCTGCTGTCACTGAAAAAACCCAGTAGTGTGCAAGAGAGGCTTGGCAAGCAAGCAGCATGACAAGAATGCCCAGGAAAGGAAATGCAGAATCACCTTCTCAAAGAAAAATGCCTGAAATACTGAGTCATATTAAAGGAGCTGTCAGTGACCACGAGAGTCCTATGTGTTATCTTGATCACATGCCTAGGCAATGGAGAACTTCTGGCTGCCATTTAGTTTAAAAAATGTTGTAGCAAAATGTTTAGGGTGTTTTTTTTGTGGGGGGAAGGAGTTAAACAAATGATTTCATGAAACCAACTTAAATTTGCAATTTTGATTTCTGCATTTTTTGCCAAAATTTTCTGACCAAAAACCTTCACCCAGCTCTAATGTAGTGTTCCCGCTTGATTTGAGTGGCCCCTGCTGTCCACATCAAAGGGAAACCAACATGGGTTATAGACTCGCTGGCTTAAAAAGTTCCTTGAGAAACTTTTCTCTTACTTGGGAATCCTTCCAGTTATGCTGGAGTGGAAGCAACATAGACTCATAGAAATGGAAGGCTGGAAGGGACCCCAGGAGGTCATCTCGTTTATCACCCCTCTCCCCCCATGCTGAGGCAGGATTTAAGTATACCTAGGCTGTCTCTGACAGATGTTTGTCTAACTTCTTAAAAATTTCCATCATCATCCCATCCCGTTCAAAGCAAAACCTGCAGCAAGTCTGATATATGCTTCTAGAGCCATTCTCAAGAAGATCCAAAAGTCCCTCATGCTAGTCCGTGTTAATGATTTTCAGCCTAGATGAGCTCCAGTTGAGGACATGGTGTGCAGAGTTTTGAACACTGTCCTCCTTGGAAGTAATAACGGCTGCACTAGAATCTACCAGTAATCAGAGTAATTTTGCAGGCATCCCACTTGTCATGCATTGTGAAGGAGGAGTTAATTCAGAGTTGGGGGAGAATTCTAGCCCATGCAGCATGCACAGTTATTTTTGTGTGTAGCTGTAGTCAAAGTGAGGATCTTCTGTGAGTTCCATATTGGCTTGGATTCCATTTTTCTTTCTAAGGGAATTGGTCTGTGCAGGCTTTGCCTTTCAGTTTTGATACCTTTTCAGACTGGTTTATGGTTCTCAGTTAAATACATTCGCTGTGCATAAAGTATTTTACAAAAGCCATGAAGACCAAGGATAATTATCATGGTAAATCAAACCTCATTAATATGCACTGAGATATGATTTGTTGTTATAGCCAGCATTCATCTAAAATTGGCAATCCTTAGGATATAAGGATTTTGCATTATTTAGTGCAGAATGGATAGGCAGTCAGATAGCATCCTCCTCATTACAGAAGTTGCTGTTGGAATTAGATAATTTCATTCAAAGGCATCATTTTCTGCTCCTTGCCGCCAAAGTTGATAGGTCCTCAAATTCGCTGGCCATGGCTGCTATCAGGTTCAACAGCAAAGGGAGAGTAGGGGGCATTCGTTTTAAAGAGACAGGGTCTGCTATTTTGAAATAAAAATGTATAGGCTAAAATCCTGGCCTCAGTGGCAGAAACCACCTGGAAAGGAGGGAGTGGTGTTTGGTTGTCTTCACTGCAAAAAAGGTGGGGGAAAGTGTGTCCTTGATGTATGTGTCCTTAACTCAGACCATGGTACATTGACCTGATAACCACTTATTTATCAGAGAAAGCCAGCAGTGTATGAACCATATTTGCTGGAGCCATGGATGTATACATCAAACACCAAGGTCATCGACAGGCATCAGACTCAGGGCTTTCAACAGTAGAAGCACAAGCCCCTATAGTTTCATCTTAAGGGGTGACTCTGTTAGCTGGCACTACATAGCAGACTTGGATCCTCACTAGGACCAAGAGTGAGAGGGAAGCTTGATCAAATGTACCCGTTGAAGTCAATGGGAGTCTTTCCATAGACTGCAATGGGCTTTGAATCAGGCACTAAGGCAGCGTGTTAATTTCTTTCTTTCTTTTTCTCCAGAGTAGTTCCCCAGTTTTGCTTTTAAACTGAGTTCACATTGAAATTAGAAACTCCTTTTCCATGGGGAGCCACTCACTGGAGTAGAATCAAGAAAGAGAAGGTACAGGGAGGTGGTCATAAGCCTTCAGGAACTTTTGAATATTTAGGTGCAAATTCTGCCCTCTGGGGTAAGCTTGCATTCTCATTGAGCTCAGTAGGATTGCATGGTTATTGGCCACAGGATCAGGAAAACAGCTGGGTAAATAAGAGATTTTTTCTTAAATGGTCATTCTGAAAAATCAGTTGTTTCAGGTCAAAGCCGAAAATGAAGTTTTTTAGAAATGTTGTGTTTAAAAAAGTAAAAGTTTAAGTTAAAACAAAACATTCTGTTTCAATTCTGAGCATTTTTTAACATTTATTATTTTTTAAAATAAAACAAAAAGAAATCTTGAAATGAAAAAGCCATTTTGAATCAAAAAATAGAAACTTTTTTTTTGGAAAAAGTCAAAATGAAACGCTTCCATTTTTTTATAAAGTTTGGGGTTTTCTTCCCCTAAATGAATGAATTTGCTAAATATTTTGGTGTCACCACATTTGCATTTTTCACTGGAAAAAAGTTTTGATTGAAAAATATCAGCTCTAAAAGGGAGCCTTTCTTTGAACAGGGCTATGGGAAAAAATGGCTGATGTTTGAAACTTGCTAGAAAAGTGGTCTGTGTTTAGCAAGAGGAGGGAAAAAGTTACAGATGTCCCAAACAATCACTTCTGAGCATCTCTGGGTATCTAATATGATTTTAATATTCCCTTTGTGACAACATTGCACCATATTACTGTCCTTCCTGAGAGTCCTAGTGAAAGAATTCCTGGGGCCCTGTGCTAGAACGGAGGCTGCTAACAGGCCACTCCTTGGACAGTTTGTTTGTTTGTTTGTTTGTTTGTTTTGGGTTGGGTTTTTTTGCCACAAGGGGACTGAGTCTCCTGAATCTGAGAGTCAAGCTGGGTTTTTTCTATTTTGTGCATTTTTCTCTATTATGCACAATCCTAGACCCAACTAAATGTGTTAGAGATCTGGTAAGAGTATTATGGAGCTGTCCAATGACATAATACATGTCTATTTGGGGTAGGATTCCATTGGCAGTGGGAGGGAGAAAGAGAACCCAGCTTAACTTTCAGATCCCAGTGTGACTTTGCAATTCTGGATATTGGAGGGGAAAGAATGACGGCATCCTTTTATTTGTAAGTGGAGCAAATTTGGTTGGGAGCCATTGAAAGAGAATGAACATGCTCCACAATGCTGATTTTTTTGCAATCACTTTTCAGAGTAAATTAACACTTTGCAAGACTCCCAAGTTCTAACGAGAAGGTTAAGTATGCTTTGCAAAGTAACACGAGCCTCAAAGTGCAGGAAGAAATACCTATTCAGAGGATATTACTCAAAGTAATAAAAGCTGTTTTTCTGCCCATAGAGATTACTTAATAGCGTGTGTCATGGGGAAATAATTAAAATTATGAATTGAACTTGAAAAATATAGTTCATGATTTGATTAGCTGCCAAGCACTCTGCATCGGAAAAGTAATACTCCATTATTCACTGGTCAGAGCTTGTTAGTCAAATCAATATGCCCATGAAAGGGCAAAATACATCGAAAAAAGCCCTTCAAAAATCCATGCTAAAGGCTGTGTAAATTTACTGCGAGCATTGTGGTAATTAATTAGCTCCCACAGTTTATGATGTCTTCAGAACTCATCTTGACAAGGTTCATAGAATCCTCCTAGTAGGGCCAGCAAAATTGAGAGATAAGTGGTATGAAAAACAGACCAGATCACAGACTCTCTGTCCAGTCAAAATAATGGATTTTGATCCAGATAGTCTCCATTTTGCACAGAAAGAACCCAGCTTGAGCAGAAAGGCCGAGTGGAAATGTGTATATTTGAATATATGTATATAAATGTTGACTGATACATCAGTTAAGATGATCCTGGCATGCAAGGATCCCAAAACGTTTTGTTAACGTTTAGGATTCAATCCTGCATTAGACCCTGATTCAGAAAGGCAAGCGTATGCTTAAGTGCCTTGCTGAATCAGGTCCTAAACTTTTGAAATGAACAAGCAAGGGACTTGACTAAGAGGTCAGAGCAGGAAATAGAACCCAGGAGTGCAGGCTTCTAGTTCCTTGATCTAACTATTAGGCAACATTTTCCTCCCAAACATCGTAAGAATGGCTCTACAAGTCAAGCTAGCTCAAATGATTACAAAAGCAGAGTTTCCTGATGTTTAAGGTCAAGTGTCAGAGATGAGGCCAGTATTTAGTAGGCTAGGCATTTAGTACTTAGCTTGTAGGCTTCCCTTCACAAGGTAGTTTTTGCCAACTTCTCCATTGATTAGCCTGAATTCAAGATTCATTTCTATCTGCAGCCGTCTGTCTGGCACTCACCCATAGTGCTTTATAATATACAGAGAAGACTTAAGTGTTTCAAAAGTAACATTGACTTTCCTGGTTAAAGAAGTTTATGGGGTTTGAGTTTTTTTTCCCTCTTTCAAAAACTGACACTAAAGAGAAGAAAAACCTGACCTCAAGCTGGGCTGTGGCCAAGTCTCTGCATACACTTTGGCAGAGCTCGGAGACAATGCTTTGATGGTGAAAACTTGTAGACGCACAGTAAGAAGTAATTCCGGAAAGAGAGTTAAAGTGATCTGGTGACTGACAGAGAAAAACTAGGTAAACTGTCTCCCATTGAACAGTGAGGATGCCTGACTTAATAGGTACTGGCTTTAATCTACATCTCACCCTTATGACTTTAGACCTAAAATCTTACGCTGATTCTGACTGACTTGAACAGAAGGCCTGATTCTGCTCCCACTTACATTGCTATAAATCAATGGCATTAGGACAGTGTAAATATAACAGGAGATTCAGTCCCAGGATAATTGCGATTTTGTCTTCACTACAAAGTTTTGCTGGCCTAGCTATGTCAGGAAGGGGTGTGAAACACTCACAACCCCTAGCAAAAACCCTAGTGTAGACACAAAGAATCCTTTTGCCAGTATATCTTACGTTGTTCAAGGAGGTAATTTAACTGCACCACCAACTCCTCCTTTTGTTGGTATAACCTGCCGCTCCGCTAGAGGCTTTGCCAGCATAGCTTATATCAGTATGCCTATGGCAGCAGAGCATTTGTAGTGTAGACAAGCTCTAAGGGAGGGATTGTGTACACATTGCATTAGTCTGCACCAGAAGGGTACACATTTTAATCCACACTAGCATATCATGCACTAAGTGGCCCCTATGAACCCTGGTGGCACCCACGAAAAGTTTCCCTACTGCATGGTAACATAGGTCTGTTTGAAACTGGGCTACATTAGTGCATACTGGGGAGATTTTAGCGCATGCCAGCAGGATCCACATGGGCCAGTTATTGTGTGACACACTAGTGTGGACTAAAATGAAAACCACACTGGTGTGGACTAAAGCACCATGTAATCAGGCCCAGAGAGACTTTGTTGTTGTGATTCTCTTCTCTTGCCTATTGCGCACCAGTATAATGCCATTGAGTAACTCCTGATATAGGGCCTGATGCAAAGCTAAAGGAAGTCAAAGCATGTATTTCTGTTAGCTCCAGTGAGCTTTGGGCCAAGTCCTTGCACTGATGTGAGCAGAGAATCAGGCCCTAGCATGTCAATGGCTGGAACAGGAAGCAGGGTTTTAGCACCCACTTCTGTTGGGATTTGGGTGGTTTAATCCACCCCTCACCAAGCTGAAAACATACAGATGAGAGTTAAGGGAGTGGTGAAAGCAGACAGGGATAATCCAGGTTCTGTCCTATAGGACCTTCATCTGCCTTGCATAACAGTCCCCATTTTCTGCCCAGGTCTTCGTAAACTAAATCCCTTCCTGATGCAAAGGGGGCAGCTTTTCTTTCCCTCTCCGTCTCCAGCATGTTATTGCAATTGGCAGCGCCCTAGCTTGCCAATCATCTTAATTGAATCTTTCAGCTATTTCCCTCCAGCTGCCGTTTTTGGTTTGCTGCGTATCTCGCACAAATCTTTTTCATCAGAGCAGAATTAGGAAACGTGTTTCTTGCTGCCTTATCTGTGTTGATAAATAATTGCATGTTGCATCTATGGGAGGCTTTGAACTGGTACATTTTGGAGGGGCTGTTTAATATGTCTGTCTGTGAACAATTCTGACTTGAACTGAATTTAATTATTGAGCATAGATTGACATGATTGTAAAGCACAGGGAAAGGTGCTTTGGGTCCTTGGAAGATATTTAGAAGTGGCTTGGAGGAACGAGTGGGGATAGTGTCAGCTGGGTTAATCACATTGGAGACTGGAAGTGGGAGGAGAGTAATTTCCATTGAACAGAGTAGGTGATATGACATTCAGGGTACCTGAAGGGGAAGTCACAAGCAATATGGTGCTGAAAAAAAGTCTGATTTTTATGGGCAATATAGAGTATTCTT
Organism: Chelonoidis abingdonii; assembly: GCF_003597395.2. Lineage (NCBI taxonomy): Eukaryota > Metazoa > Chordata > Testudines > Testudinidae > Chelonoidis > Chelonoidis abingdonii. Next base: position 5,822,458 of record NC_133777.1, read on the forward strand.
GACATAATCGCCAACTGTTTTTGGTCTGGGGACATAAATAAGGGATCAGATTCTGTTTTCCAATGGGCACCGTCAATCCAGAGCAATCCCATGAAAGTTAAGAGAGTTACTCTGGATTTACAGCAGTGTACTCTGGAATTTCACTATGGGCAGCTGAGTTTCTTCCTAAGAATCAACCTGGGTAGTTCATTTTATCTAAACCAGTGATGAACAAAAGCCTCGAGGCCTGGTTCCCCCTGTAAAGGGGCATTAAAACAGGTGAAAATTCTATTTTGAGCCTTTACACTGCCCGTGTCGCCTAAAGGGCCTTAATGTAAATGAGAGACTCTAAAAGTATAGAGGCTTCTTTCAACTCAGGCAAGCATCCATGTGGTGGACTTTGCCCTACCTTTATGATTAGAAAATGTAGCTGGACATCTTGTGAGGACCTAGCTTGTTGTTGAGATTTCCAGTGGTTCCTGGTTCCAGCCACCTTAGAAATCCCTCAGGAATAAACTTTCCAAGGGTATTTCTGCACTTGACATTGTGTGCGCATTGTAAGAATGAATCCACCAGGAGCCAGTCACATCTGCATCACTTTGTTTTGCAAATGACTCAGCAAGGCGAGTCCTAATGACATGTTGAATATTCTGGAAGTTGGTTGACTGTTTTCGGCCGCTGCAGCAGAAATCTGGTGTGTTGACTGACAGCAGTTGGAAATGATGTGTAATGCACGAGAAGAAAAACCCTCTATTAATGCAAAGATTCAGTTCTCCCTCCATACACACTCCTGAGTTCCTGAAGCTGTTTCTCAGGCCATGGCTACACTGGAGAGTAGCAGCGCTGTTGGTGGGTTTACAGCACTGCAACTTAGTAACTGTCCACACCTGCAAGGCACATCCAGCGCTGCAACTCCCTGGCTGCAGCGCTGGCTGTACACCTGGTCTGCTTGGGGTTATAACAATTGCAGCGCTGGTGATGCAGTGCTGCTCGTCAAGTGTGGCCACCAAAAGCGCTGTAATTGCCTCCAGGGTATTAGGAGGTATCCAGATGCCTGTTCACAACAAACCAGAGAGTGGCTGAACTCCGGGCACCCGGAGCTGCTTATCTAAAAACAAACACAGCTCCTGTTTGCTCGAGCGGCGAGCGGGGGGGGGACAGGGGAATTGCTTTGGAATGTTCACAGCTGTTTGCTTGAGGAGAGAGGGAGGGGGGAGTCCGTGTTGAGCCGCTGCTTATGTGGTCTGAAGGCTATTAGGAGCGCAAATTTGCATTTAGTGATAAGAGAGGGGGTGGGGGAAGGGTCGAAACTTTTAAAATGATTGAAGGTAGGTGCTGTGTATCTTCCAGGCCTTAGAACTTGCAAGAGCGAGGAGCTGACAACAGTGTCGCTCCAAAAATCCGCTCTCTCTGTCTCCCCACGCTCCTGTCACACTCCACCCCACCACCTCTTTTGAAAACACGTTGCAGCCACTTGAATGCTGGGATAGCTGCCCACAATGCACCACTCCCAACAGCGCTGCAAATGCTGCAAATGTGGCCACACTGCAGTGCTTGGTCGCTGTCAGTGTGGCCACACTTCAGCACTTTCCCTACACAGCTGTACGAAGACAGCTGTAACTCCCAGTGCTGTACAGCTGTAAGTGTAGCCATGGCCTCAGGCACTGCACTTCATAGCGCCTCAGGAATTGGACCACAGAGCAGCCTTCATTGAGATGCCTCTGCCATTTAATCATTTTGCTACATTTGATTTGAGGTTTGCCAGCCAAACTCCCATTCAGTGAAGAGGTATATCCAATATGTTTTGGGTCCCTGGGCTCATTTTTCATCACCAAGTGTAAACGGATAGAACACCTGTTACCACAGCTGTTACAGTGCGACTCCAAAAGACTCACTGAAAGAAGGGAGAGAAATAAAATAAAATCTTGAGCACTACAGGGGAGCCCACCTTCTTGGGTAACTGGCAGCAGTTTGATATACAGTAAAAACTGTGTTCTCTGGCACTTTATCAACCAAAACGCTCTAGAAACCGGCATTTCTGATATCTCCCTATACAAATCTTCAATAAGGTTGCCAGTTGTCCAGGAACACCTGGTCGAAAAGGGACCCTGGCAGTTCCAGTCAGCAGTGCTGACTGGGCGGTTCAAAGTCTGGTTGGTGCAGGGCCGGCAGGCTCCCTGCTTGGCTCCTTATGGTTCTCCGGAAGTGGCAACATGTCTACTGCTCCTTGGCAGAGAAACGGCCACAGGGGGTCCGTGTGTTGCCCTGCCCTGAGTGCTGGCTCTGCAGCTCCCATTGGCTGGGAGCCACAGCCAGTGGGAGCTGTGGAGATGGTACCTGCAGGCAGAGGCAGCATGTAGAGCCACCTGACCACACCTCGGCCTAGGAACTGAGGGACGTCACCGCTTGCGGTAGCTGCCCAAGGTGAGTGCCGACCAGATTCAGCACCCCAAAACCCCTCCCGTGCCCTAACCCCTGCCCTGAGCTCCCTCCCGCACTCAAACTCCCTCCCAGAGCCCACACCCTGCACCCCCTCCCATGCCCCATCCCTAAGCCCCCTCCCGCACCCAACCTCCCTCCCTCCATTGGTAAGTATAACAGTTAACTAGAATTTTTGACTAACCAGAACCCCCCATACCCCCAACATGCCGGATAACAAAGCTTTTGCTGTACTACCATGCTGCCTGCCAACTTGATCTTCTTGGATTCCCTGTGAAACAGCACAAGTAATTAGTGCTGGAGACAATCCTCTGCCTGGCATGGCACATGCCTGCTAGGGATTCAGATGAAAGAAATTTTGTTCTGTGCAAATGTTTCGACCACATTCAACACAAGGCAGAAAACAGCAGATTCAGAGCCTGAGCCTGCTGTCATGTCAGATTTACACCACTGAATCGGATAGGGATACTCTTGACTTCCAGTGACTGAAGCGAGAGGAGAATCAGGTGCGTGTAGTTTTCTGTCTCTTTAAACTATCTCCCCTTCAGCACATGTGTAAAATAAGGGCGAGATATGTGAAGGGGGAAGATGATTGAAACTTTCTATTCCGCCAGGTTTGGGGTGATCCTGGGTACAGTGTTGTGAGAACACTGACAGTCATGCTGTTGCATAGAAAATCAAACCACAAGGATCCATGTTTATTTCAGCTCCATTAGAAAAACGAAGGAGGAAAGGAGCTACATACCAATGGGTATGTCTACATTGCAATGTAATCTTAGGGTTTGTGGAACTTGAGGCAGCGGACTCTGGGTTAGAGAACCCAGGACTTGAGCATCTACACTGATTGTCGAACCTAGGTTAAGAATTTTCTAACCCAGGCCTGAACCTGAGGCTCCAGCATCCCCACTGCAGTACACAGACCTGAATCCAACCAACAATATCCCAGATTTCCTTGCGCCCTCCCAAAATGTGGCCACTCTAGCCCTTTGTTCATGATGCAGCATGGGAAAACTTGACTGTCCACCAAACTTAACTGTCCAGAAGACAAAGAAAGTTGGCCCATAGGATTGTGGGATACTTTTGACAGGCTCCCAAAGCACAAGTCCAGTGGGGCTGCGTCTACACTGCAAAGCCATAGGGTTTGAACCCCTTATCCTGTCTTGACTCAGGCTCAGAACCTTCATCCCTTTGGGGTGCTGAGACCCTGGGTCCAAGCCCTGGGTTAGCGCGATTTGTGTGTGGACAGAAGAAAGGTTAGGCTCGAGCTTGAGTTTGAACACTGGGCTTACACTGCAGTGTAGACAGACCCTATATTCCTTGCACATGCAATTCTCCCACTTTAAGGCTACTTATGCAATACCAACTAAAGTGGGAGAAGTCAGATTGACTCTCTCTCAATGGCTGTAACCAGAGCTTTGCATAGATTCCTTTTATAATCTACCTGCTAATATGCCTATATGCGTATTAGACCTGATTCTGATCTCATTCACACCAGTGTCAATCTAGCGTAACTGTATGACTATCGTGGATCTCAGTTACCCCACTTCAAATGTGGTGTAAATCTGGAGGAATGTCATCAGAGTCAATGGCGCCAGTCCAAGTATGCACTGGTGTATAACTGAGGACAGAATTTGGCCCTGTGTCTAGTTTACTGCCAGTAAATTCATAATCAGGTGTATTGATTGTGCAAAGAAGGCAGGATCAGACCTAGCACAGGGTGTGAAATGTTGCAATGAATGTTAGGCTGCATTTTAATTAAATAAATAGCTGGGATGACGCAGCAGCTGTTACTTCGCTCTGAACACTGGCGGCTTAGTGTTAATTAAATCCTCAGCTCCTTTCCTAAGCAATAGGTGATTGAAACCGCAAGGATGTAATTGATTCACAATTTAATTTAAGTAATTTTCTTTCGTTCAAACAGTTTGCCTCAGCACCAACAATAATGCAATTTTAACATTAAGCTTTGGAGTAGATATTACAAAGAACGGAGTTAAAAAAAATAAAACCTCTTTAAAATCAGGAGCCTCTCACTTTAAGTGTAATGGAACCAACAGCCGAAGATAGATTTCATGTCCCTGTCTGTATCTTTGCAGCAGCTCCTTCTGTAAGTTCTGCTTTGCACTGGCTCTGAACCAGTGCTTCAGCTGTTTCGTTGGGTTGTTTTATCAGTTTGAATCATGCTCAATTCCTTTGAAACCTTAGGCCAGTCTCTTGGCCACATGTGTAGCACTTATTACTGTGATGCTAAGCCAGCTAGGAAAGAATTACTGCGAGAACATTGACAGACTTTGCAAAGTGATAAGTAACAGGCGTCGGCAGAAGTTTGACATTAATTTTGATCCTAATTGTAACTTGTTCTTTTTTCCTCTTCTTTCTCTCCCCGTAGGTTATAACCCTGGAAGGATGGGTTGACATCATGTATTATGTTATGGATGCACATTCTTTTTACAATTTTATATATTTTATATTGCTTATAATAGTAAGTATGACTCACTGGCCATGCGCACTCTCCTGGCCCTCGTTGTTAAAGTTGTGTAAGGGCCCTTTGTTGGAGAAGAGCCAGGTGCTGTGCTGATGACCCTGTCAGCGTGTCATTCGGGCCGTGAGAGCAAACCCTGGGTGGCGTCATAAAGGTGGTTTTACTGCTGCGGGTGAGAGATTATGCCACAAAAAGCTCTGTCCTTCTTAGCAACATAAATATGATTTATGAAATATGCTGCAGCTTGTCAAACCATATAGGCTCCTCCCCTCCCTCTCTCTCGCTCTCCGAGTCTTGATCTTATAACCTTGACTTCTCCTAGCTGTTGTGCCTCGTTGCCAGGACTGCTAATGAGAATAAGCAGCACACGTCTCTTGCTTCCCACTCCCCAGCCTCCTTGACATTCCAGAAGGCAATTTGCTTATATTAGAAAGGAACTACTTGTGTAGAACCCCAGATGTCGGATTATCCTTTATTAGCAGAAATGTCTCCTGCAGGATGTCCTGAGACATCTATGCAGCAGCTATAGGTGTAATTTCCAGCACTTATAGAAATACATGCACTTGCTTTGCAGCTACTGTGCTCTAACGTTTAGTGCATAGGGCTGGGAATCAGGAGACCTGGGCTTCTATTCGGGACTCCCTCAAACATTTCTGCGTGTTCATAGCCCTTCAGAAAAACCAGAAGGCGACTAATTGGGGCTAAGGGTGACACTCTTAGTTCTTCCCAGAGGGTGCCCAGGCTGATGCTAAAGATTGGAGATTATCACTGCGTATCAGTAACCCAGTGATTTCTCCAGAGGAGGCATGGAACGATGGCCCAAATTAAATCCATAGATTTACTGCAGAGCCCAGCACGCAGGCAATGGCACCTTGAGTCTATCTCTTGACATCAATCACTTGTAAGTCTCCGTGCATTGGTTCTTGTAACAGGAATGCTGGATGTTTCCCTCAGGTTGATCTTTTGCAGTGTGCCAACCAGGGAAACAAGAGGGACGGGCAGGGAGAGAAGGGTTGAAGTCAGAATGACACCGTATCCACCAGCATGGCCTTCAGCAAAGCAAAGACAGGGGGCGTCAGTTGTGTCCTGTCCTTTTGGAGAACTCACAATCCCTTATGAGCTCCACTGCCCTTGACTAGCCCTGTCTCCCTCTTCTTAGAAGGATACTATGTGCCTGTCAGGCAATGTGACCTGAATAGAAGGCAATTAATCCTTCGTTCTTGCCCATGAAATGTAAGGCCAATTCTGGTCCCAGTCACCAGACTGGAGAAAGGTCTTAGGAGAATAGCTAGGGTGCAGACTAACTCAGACAGTAAGATGCTTCACTCAGACACATACATGGAAAGCCCAGACATCAAGTGGTGCTTTTATTTACTGATTTCATTTTGGTTAATGGACTGATTTCAGTGCACCTGTGGCTGTGTCTCTGGGAGCCAGTGAAAACCACGCCCACCATAGATGAATATGCATATATAGCTCCGAGTGGGGGTAAGCCAGTGAGTTAACTCACTGGCTGGGGAGGGGCCAATAAAGATCCTAACTCTACAGGTTATATCACCTCGCTTTCCTCAGGCCTTGCTTTATTTCCACAAACAAACCGCATCAACTCAAACTCTGGGTAATGACCACCCAAGGACTTTCCAGCATCAGCCAGCTGAGAGGAGAGTGGGTGATGTCTACACTGCAGCTATAGGTATAATTCCCAGCGCAGGGAGATGTATGTGCAGTAGCTTTGCACACAAAAAATAGCAGTGTAGCCTGGCACAAGCAACAGGGTGGGCTAGACACCTGAGTACATACCAAGGGTTTTGGGTGGAATCGTACTGGGGCCACTGCCCTTCCCGCTGCCCGCACCACCGCAGCTACACTGTATTTTTAGTGTGCCACCTCAATCAGAGCTAGCGCAGGTATGTCTACCCAAGCTGGAAATTACAGCTCCAGTGTAGACATACCCTTTGTCTCCTTAGCACCAGCTTCCCCTTTCCTTTTATGACCCTGCTTGGATCAGCTATGTGATCGGAAGGCATTTATTAACTGCTGCTACACTGGAGCTCCCTTACTCTTTGTTATGAGGGGATAAACCTGAAAGGACTCTCTAGATGGGTGGTTGAATCCTGGCGCTGGTGTCTCAGAAATCAGAGTACATCATGCCGATGGGTAAGTGAGTTAAAAAGAAGAGGGGACATATTGGCAGTTCCAGTACTAGAGAGAGCATGAAACACAAACTACAGAACTTCCTCTCTGCATGTTGGCCAGCTGCTTGCTAGTTAAATGATGTATTTCTCAGCAGTACTTTGGTTAAATTTTGTTTTGTAGGTCCCACTATAACCTATGTCAGTCTTGGGTTTGAGGGGCGGGCGTTTAAAAGTAAAGATCTCCCTTGTTGCCGCTGAAATAGCGTAAAAGACCATAAGTGCAAATCTAAAACCTTTAGTGTAATTAATACAGCACTTGGTTCTCCAGCAGCAGACCTGGGTATTCGGCATGATGGGCAAATCCTGATATTAAAATGAGCCCAGCAAATATTCTGACTTCCCTGGGGGCAACTTGGTGTATTTGGTGGGTGCCTCTTGGTAAAATTGCTGATTCCTCTCTTCTTGGCTTCCCCAGGTTGGTTCTTTCTTCATGATTAACTTGTGCCTGGTTGTGATAGCAACACAGTTTTCCGAAACAAAGCAGCGGGAGAACCAGCTGATGAAGGAGCAGCGTGCCCGCTACCTCTCCAATGACAGCACAATCGCCAGCTTCTCGGAGCCGGGCAGCTGCTACGATGAGCTTCTCAAATATATCTGCCACATCTTCAGGAAGGTAAAGCGGCGGACGTTACGTCTGTACAACAACTGGCAGAGCAAGCGCCGGAAAAAGGTCAACCCCAACAGTGCCCCCAATGGGCAAAGCCGCAGAAGCAAAAAACGCATCACCTCCATTCACCACCTCATCCACCACCATCACCACCATCACCACCACTACCATATCAGCAATGGGAGCCCTCGGGGGCTACGTTCCAACCCTGAGATCTGTGACCTGGAGCTGAAGGTCATGCAATCTGGGAGCCAATTGATGCTTCCGTCTCCATCCCCCAACCTGTGTAGCCCTCCTCCTCATCTGGATTCAGAGTCTGTCCATAGCATTTACCATGCCGACTGCCACGTCGAAGGACCCCAGGTGAAATGCAAGTCTTCCAATACCCCTGCAAGTATTAAACTGACCACTGGACTCACCACCAACCATGGAAATATGAATTATCCAACCATCTTGCCTTCTCCAGCTAGCAAAGACAGTTCTGCCCCGGTACCCAAAGGGAAGAAAAGTGGCAGCAGCCCTGTGGCCATGGTTAATAGCCCAGTGAGTCTGAATCCAGCTCCTTTTGAGAAGCTCCGTCAACTGATGGGAGAACATGGTAAGGACAAAGGACTTGATGTCCTGCTTGGAATCAGTGGGCAAGGGGTGAATGGTCTGATGAGATTTGTAGGAAAGGGTCTTCAAGGGCTAACTGGAGCCCAATTTCATATCTTCATGGGAGCTCTGACCTTCCTTATAACTGGGGATGGGTGAACCTCACAGGGCTCAGAGTTCAGGTTCAGGGTAGCCAAGCGCTCAAGAGTTTGCATGCTTGTCTAAAGCTCATCAGAATTAGCCCATCTTGGTTCTGCGAAATGGAGCCTGAAGAGAGAGAACAGGCTTTGTATGGGGCCCTATTGAAACCCAGAGGAAAATAAAAATCCTGGGGAGAAAAAATGAAGCCAATGCTTAGCTGTGAGTGAAGGGTCAGACTGGTTCTTAGTCGGTCAGAATCAGTTTGATCATTTTTCATGATGAGCCACAGTCCTCACTTAAGCTAGTGGGGAATCCTGGGTGGACTGCAGGGTTTGGGTCAATGAGGTTGCATCAGGCTCTAGTGCAGCTGTAAACTTTCTCACCTGTCCCTCTCCCCTCTGATTTCCAGAAAGTTGTGCCTGCAAAATTGGGTTCAGGGCAAGATGTCCTTTGGGCTCCTATTTTATATTTGTTTGTTTGTTTTTTGACATATAAAATGCCCCCTTGCCCGCACTGAGACCTGCGGCAACTAAATGAAAAAATCAGGGATTGTTAATTATGGGGGCTGTATTGGGACGGGGGGAGGGGGGTGGAATGGATGAAATCTCGGGAGCAGTGACATGAGGACAAAGCCAGTAAAGGTGCAGGGCACTAACTGGAGAGCAGATGAGCGCACACAGGAGATTTCCTGAACAGTGTAAGTGGAGAAGCCAGGAATAAGCCAAGTTCGGGTCTGTACACTTTGTTATGCTCTACCTTCTGCTGTCTGGCTGGTTTGAAGTATGCAGTGTGAATGCGCAGACAGCAAGCCCTAAGCAAGACTGACCGCCTCTTTCTCACTGCTATGAAACAAACAGCTTGTTGCTTTGCACCAGAGAACGGCGTTTCCTGGAGTTTCCCTCTTTGCTCCCACCCAAAATGAAAATTCACTGCCTGGAATCCGGTCTCCAGTGCGGCAGTGATGAATGAGGATAGAATGGGCCTGAGGAAACCTCCTATAAAGCATCTGCTCCTCTAAATCAGCAGCCTGGCAGGTTCTGCTCCAAGCAGAAGCAGCCGGCCCTGGTGGCTTCGTTTATTTCTGATCTCTGATCTTTTGTCCCTGACGTTACAAGCCGAATGTGAAACCCTCAGTCTCGCTCCTTGTCAGCCTCTGATAAACTGATTTATCAAAGTAAACCACTGTCTTTGGAGTAGTTTCTCTTGCTGTTCTGTGCATATCCCCCTGGGCAGCTGGCTTCCAAGGAAAGCTTGGATGTCAGCTGTCTATGCTGCATGAGTTTCACCCTGTGTGCAGACTGTATTGCACCTCTTTTGGCATGTTTCTCGAGTCTTTGGTTAAAAGGGAAGAGTCCACTCTATATGCTGCACCATTCCATGTGCTCATTTGCAAAAGGGGACAGAAAAATGAATCTCCGTAAATGAAAAGAAAAATGGAAAGAGAAGAGACCTCAAACCCTGCTTTTGTTCCACAGGGGATCCCCTGGCAGCAGAACCTGTGGGGTTCTGGTGTGCAATGGGGAGCAGTAGAGTTGCTATATGCTAGTCGTCAACAGAGGGAGGTGGGAGCAGCAGAGCCATATAAGTCTGGATCCTCTAGTCTTCCCCTGTTTTCCATTTTTCCCTGCACAGGGGAATGTGCTAGGGCTGCAAAGCTACTGCAGACTCAGAGCTCTTTTAAATCAGGGAAACGACGGCATTAACGTTAAACTTGCACATATCTTATGAACTCTTTCAACATACGTATCACTAATTGTACATTGTGTGTGGCCACATTCAGCAGTGCTGACTCTCACGGTTTTATTGTGAGTTTCATAATATTTGTTGCTTTTCTGAAAACCCCAGCTGCTGGAATCATGGGATTATGAGAGACTTTTAGTTTCCTTTTGTTTAAAAAACTGTGTCTAGCCCTCATTGTGGCAAAGAAAAGACGGAAAACGTGAACTTTAAAGTCTAAAACTACAAAAAGTAAATAAAAAGACCCCACGTTATTTTTAAAATCTCATGATTTCTAAGTCAGTCATGTGATTTTTAATGTTTGTGGTTGTCAATAGAGTTTATATTTGTCCATGCATGTACACACGCTGCTACTTAAACTAGTGATGTACATGTTAAAAGAGTTCTCGGTATGTCTTGTGGGTCAGATTGAAGGTTGTTTGTGAAATATGTTGGGTGACTCTTTCCATGTCAACATTGTTTTTAACTGAATGCACAAATGGGTAAAGCTCATGAAATTATTTATATAAATTGATATAAAATTAAATTTAAATTATTCATATAAATTACCGACACTGGACACTTCCTCCCTTTTAAAATGCTCAGTGGCAGGAAGGGTTCATTGTAACATTCTTCTGTTGCTTTTGCAAGGGTTTTATATTCATCATCGGCATGGCCTTAAATCTAAACGTTAACGACGGCTATAATGTGAGCAGGGCCAGCTCCAGGTTTTCTGCCGCCCCATTCGTGCTGCTGCATTCTTCAGCGGCACTTCGGCGGCAGGTTCATCACTCCCTCTCTTCCTCTTCGGCGGCAGTTCGGTGGCAGCACAAAGAGGAAGAGAGAGACTGAGGGACCCGCTGCCAAATTCCCACCGAAGACCCGGACGTCCTACCCCTTTGTATTGGCCACCCCAAGCACCTGCTTCCTTGGCTGGTGCCTGGAGCCAGCCCAGAGTGTGAGAATATGTATTTACTTTGAGATAAAAGCCCACACTCCTGGAAGTTGAAAGCAAAGAAACTGTTCCACGGCTGTTGCTTGAAACTCACAGTTCAAGCTGGAGGTTGGTCCTTCTGATGTGCACAAACAGCCTGGTTCTCTGTGCTTTTATGGGAGATAAGGCAGTGCCAGATTCACCTTTCACTTACACCCATGTGAATTCAGGGGCACACTAGTGACCTCGCTGGATTTTAATTTGGCTCAGCATTCTTCAAAGACCTTGCTATTAATAAGGCCATTGATAATAATACCCTGTGTTTATAGAGCCCTTTCAACTCTAAGGATACCAAAGCAGTTTAAAAACTCTATCAGAATCATATCATCTCTCGCTGAGGTGCAGCCCTCTAGAGCGTGGAACGCAGCAGCTGCTTGTCAGCGAACTGCAGAACAGTTGACAATGGGAAGTAAAGAAGAGGGTTATCAGGCATCTCTTGGTCACTTGGAAGGAGGGTGGTTCTAGGAGGAAGGACAGTTAAGTGGAATTCCCAGTGGAAATCCCTGTGACTCAAAGCCACCCAGTTGAGCACATATCTACTCTTGCCTCCTCAGGTTCTAAATCTGATTTCCAGCTTGACCAGTCTAATGTCCTATCCCTATCCCACTGGTAGGGCAGCCACTCATGCAGCCCCAGAACACTGGACATTTTAGTACTTCCAGGAATGGTGTCGGCCTTCCCCCCAACTCCTCCCAGCGTAACCCCACCCCTACCAGCATGAGGTCATGCAGCATGAGGGCGCCATTTTGAAGAGCACGCTACCCCATCCCTCATATGCATGGCATCCTCCAGCCATGATACTAGATGAACCATTTAAAAATGGGATTGCCTGGCTTAAAACTGGCTGAATGGCTTGCCTTACCCAGTGGGGATGGGGGAGAGTAAGCGACAGAGGGAGGGAGGATAGAGTGAGTGGGGGTGGGGCCTCATGGTAGGGGCTGAGTCTTGGGAAAGGGGCAGGAAAGGGGGCGGGAGAAGTTCGCAACCCTACTTGAAGATGGAGGCAAACAGCAATTGGGGGGGGGGTTGGAGAGGCCTTGAAATGCGAAGAAAGGGAGGTGACCCCTTTCTACACCATCACCCCAAGAAATATTTGCAGGGGCACTCAAACGGCTGGAGAGGCACCTTAGCAAGGCAGGGAAAGGAGTATTTCAATTGATCCAATTAAGCAAGAGCTTCATAGCCCCTAGTTCCCTCTACTAGCAACTGCTGGAGACTAATAATTCCACCACTGCTGGTCCTTGCTTCAAAAAACAGAGCGTGGCACTACGCCGAGGTGTCTCGCATCTGCTGAGAAGTGGCTCCAGCCTGTGCTCAGCGATGGACCCACTCTAGATTCCTGCCCCATGATGGAGGGATTAGACACTGAAGCCGGTTGGTGAGCTCCATCCGGCATTCCTGGCTTCCAGCTCAATCGGAAGAGTCAAAGGGGCTGCCTCACTTATCTCCCTGCACCTTCCCAGCTGGGAAGAAGGAGCAGAGCGGAATCCAATTCTGGCAAGTGATGTGCAAAACAGAAACACATGAAGGATAATTGCATGCATTAGCAAGGCCGGGGAGCTCACAGTCCTGTCTGAGAAAGGGGCCTGGTGTCATTGAGAAGGGGTGTGATTGGGGGAGTGTATTCTCTCTTTCTGTGCTGTGGAATTGAGTAAAGTGAAGTACAGCCTTTTCCTTAGAGTGCTTGTGCCCTGCAATGCTGTGAGGTTGTTAGAGCAGGCAGCCAAGGAGACTCTGGTGCTCTGAAGACATCTGCGGTGCCTGTGTTTTTTGTATCATTTTTAACACTTTGATAGTATTTAGGAGGTACAAGCCATGTGCTCTAGCATTCGTACTTCTGAAGCAGCTGCTTAGTCATTTCTCCTCGGATCTGCTTGTGCCTTTCTAAATCACTGTGTAAATTAGCAAAGAGAGGAACTGACATGGCCTAGCATGTGGAGTTGGGGGACAGGGAAAATACCTCTGACCTCTTGAGATCTTTGGCATGATCACCAGAAATCTCCAGAGAACCCATTTTCCTGAGGTGATCAGCCCAGTTTTTCAGGCCTGTGTTTTCTGGGTAAGGATCAGTGAAGCAGCCAGTCTTTCAATTTCTCATTGTAACCCAACTTTCAGACTTTGTGAGTGAAGCGATGACTTTTTCTGAAACCTCGTGGAGTATTAGACAGCAGGGGTCTAAATCACGACTGTAATACTGCCATGATGCTCTTGTCTTTTTGGCCCACTGCCATTATTATCTGACAGCTCTTGGATGGCTTCTGTGAAATGAGTTGGTGGGCCTCAGTCTTTTTCCCAGTGGAGAGGGCCAAGCTCTTCAAACATGACTAGTGACTTTGGTGCCCAACTTGAGGGGCTTCACAAGGGCCTTTAAGAAATGGCCCTTGAAGATCAGGCTCCTTTATGGTGTCTCCAGGCGGGCACTCAAAATCACTAGACTCTGCTGAAAGTCTCGTCTGCATCCCCAAAACCAGCAGTTAGCCCCTTTCTTGGCAGACGCAGCGCACAGGCCACTATCTGAGGATGCTCAGGAGCTCAACTACCTTCTTCCCTCCAAGCTGATCCCTTCCCACCAAGCATACTATGGAGGAGGGGAGCGTTACTGCGCAGTTGCCTGCCCTGTATGTATTTGACTCTTGCGCAGGAGTCTGGATCAGGTTCCATTCGGGTGAGGGTTCAGGTTAATTCTCAATTCATCTCCGTTGGCTCATTGCGTTGGTCTGTGAAGACCTCCTGGTTGGGCACGTCCTCTCCATGCTGGGTAGGCAGCACTGCCACCGAGCCCAGCTTCTGGGAGGGCTGCCAACTTTTCTCCCCACGCCAGCAAACACTGTTACAGATTGGATTAAAAAATCCAGCCCCAGCGTGCCTGTTTGAAATAGCCAGAACTCCCGCTGTGCCGTGACTGCAAGAAATTCAAATGAACGTTTCAAAAAAGCTTGAAAGGCAAGGAGGGGTGAGGAGACATCAAAGCAGCCACTGCTGAGATGTTCAATCTATAACTGTCCTTGTTCCCCCGGTGCCCTTCTCTGCACCTTGTTATCAGAATTAAATGGTCCTCTAAATCTGGCATAACTTTCCGGCAGCACTAGGGTCGCCATTAATGATGATAGACCATTGGGTTTAATAAAAGTGAATGGAAAGTATGCACTGTGCCACTCAATTGCAGCAGAGTCCAAAGAGATCACCATGTGCTGGGGGAGAACGGCCCTGTCTAGGGCTAGGTAGCTGAAGCAAGGAAGCTAAGGGATACTTGTGGAACTTGAAGGAGGGGAGACAGGGATAAAAGAGGAGACTATGGAAAAAATTAGACCAAATTAGAGGCAGTTATAGATTTGAAGGCCAGAAGGGACCATTATGAGCACCCAGTCTGACCTCCTGAATGGCATGGGCTGAAGAACCTCCCCCAGTGAGTCTAGCATCAAGCCCATCATGTCTGGTGGAGCTAGAGCAGATCCATCCCATTTGTTATAAGATGACATGTCCATGGAAAACAGGAGATTGTGGGAGTAAGGTGGGAGTTAATTCCGCTGCTGATCCTGTGCGTATCCCTTGGTTGTAGGTCTGTGTAGGACTTCCAGCAGGCTGTCGGGTTTGAACGTGCCGTGCCCTCTGTCCAGCCCCCAGCCCAGCATCCTCACTTGCGAACTCCAGAACTGCCCCTACTGTGCTAACATCCTGGAGGATCCCGAGTTTGAGTTCAGTGAGTCCGACAGCTATGACTCTGACAACAACGGCATCTACGAATTCACGCAGGACCTGAGGCACGGAGACCAGAGAGATCAGATCCAGCAGCAGAGGAATAAGAAGAGGAAGAAGAAGAAACCAAAGGAGAGGAATAAAATTGCTAGACTTTGGGTAGCTTTTGGCAACAAGCTGAAAAGGATTGTGGAGAGCAAGTATTTCAACCGTGGGATTATGATTGCCATTCTGATCAACACCCTGAGCATGGGAATTGAGTATCATGAGCAGGTGAGTAAACTCACCCCCGTGACCACTGCTTTCTTTTTCTTTGTTGGGCTGCGTGTGCTGCTTGGCATACAAAGGAAACGAACTCACACAGTTGGGATTTTGAGTTTTAGAGTCTGAGCATGAACGGCGCACGTGATCTAGATCAAGCGCTTTTTACAGACAGCGGTAATGGGAATGGTTTCTGAACAGTGAATACATGCAAGGGAATTGTCAGCTGCTCACAGATGGAAACAGAAAATAAGGGCACGGGTCCGAGCCATCAAGCTGTGGGTGGCAGGTATCAAAGGCCAGGGCAGGCTAAGCTTCCCCTAGACCAGGCCGTGGCCCCACCCATGTTCTGCCTCAAGGCCCCGCCTCTCTACCCTGAAGCCAGTGAGGGCTCAGCTCCAGCCAGCGGCCAGCAACCAGAAGCTGGGGCTGCCCTGGGCAGCTCAGGCCAGCCCAGGGGTTGGGCCAGAGGGTCGGGCTTGTGCGAGGGCCAACGGCTCAGCCTGAAGCTCAGTGGCAGGGGGTTATTGGGCTCCTCCAGCAGTGTGGGGGGGATTGGGCTCCTCCAGTGGCAGGGCTGGAGGGATTAGCCTTCCCGAAGTGGGGATTAACCCACCAACCATGCTTCAAACCATTATGCAGGCACTTAACTTCCTGTATATGAGTCAACTTGCCGATGGCAAGTGTAAACACATGTACAGTGGTTTGCAAGATCAGGGTCTGAATTCATAGAATAAATTATCCTGTTCCACAAATGCATGAATTGTTCCACTGCAAAGTGTCACATATCCCTGGCCGAGATGGTGTGCTGTGAACGACCATCTGCATTTGAAACATGACTCTGGGTTTTTCCAGTGGATGATAGAATCTGGGAGAAATTCATTTTGTAACACGAATCACCAGTGCACAAGTTTGCTTCTGTGCATTGAAATAAAAAACAAAACTCCGAAGCCCACTGTTATGCCAGGCCAAAACCAAGGAAGCCAGTTTCTACTTTGCTCTTTGCGGGAGGACTCTTTGTTCAACCCCAACAGTTGAATTTGATCTCCTTGGGCTCAAGGTGATGTCTTTTAGGTGTTTGGAGGCAAGAAGAATATTCATTCTGTTCAGACTAATCCCAGGAACAGCATGATGTCAAGAAAAGCATTTGCCACTGAGGGTGGTGTGTCCTCACTGTAGCTTAGCTGGAGCTGAAGGACAGGGAGATGAGAGAGATGAGTCATCTAACGATCCTTCAGTCAGGTCATTGTATGGGAAGCTGCTCTTTTCTGAGTCTTCTTGGAAAAACTGGTTAACCAGCTATTTTACAAATGACGTGCTCTGAATTTTCTCTGCAAAGTGCAGAAAACGCCACCCTGTGATTTGGAGAGGAATTTTAGTGCTAATTTTCTAAGTGGCAAGTGATTCACAGTGTTCCATTGAAAGCTCTCCCATACTGCATGCTGCAGAGCCATGAATATATTCTGCAGCCCAAGACTATTAACCGGGGAATTATCCCTGTTGCCACTAAAATCTACTCACTCAGAAATGACGAGGAGAGGCAGTACAGGGTAGGGGTGGAGCTTTGTGGTGGGGGCACATAAGCCTATGCACACAATGGTGGGGGGGGGCAAGGTTCTTTGTGTTCTCTTCTCCATCACTTCCCCTTGTTTGTGGTCCCATACAGAGCCAGAACCCATCAGTGCCTACAAGATCCGCCTTATTTTTTTCACCTATGTCTGTTTCCAAAACCCATGTCATTCATTGTGTGTCACTGTGTATGATTTCCCCCATCTCTGTTTGCAAAACCTGTGTCATGATTTATGTGTCTTTTCTCTTAAGATCAATTCTTAACTAAAACAACCTGACTAGCAACCCTACAATAATAAACCAATTCATGTCTGCAACAGAGGAAGGCCAAAATTAAAAAAAAAAAAAAAAAAAAGCGGGGGGGGAGACAGAGAAGTGAATATTAAAGGCAGATTTTTGTCTAATGAATTGTTCAACAAGAAGTTTTAAAATTAGGAAATACACCTAGACAGTCTCCTTTGAATAGAGCCATATATTCATTGGGAAGGCTGTGTTGCTGCAGGGATATTTTTGTCAGGCAGATAAAACTTTCACTTCTTAGATACTCTGGTGACGGGTGCAAGGGGATAACCTAAGCTAGACAGGCTATGGTGAGCAAGCACAGAGTTTCCATGGAGTCTGTGCCCCATCAGTTATAAAAGGTAGATTGTGATAATTATGTCCTTGTTCCTAAGAAAGTAAATCCCTGTGGGTTTATTTTGGATTCCAGATTTGCTTAAACTGTCTTAAAGCCAATGGTAATAAAAGATTTTTAAGTTTTTGGCTAAAGAGCTCCAGAATCCAGCCAGTTTTGCTCTTAGCCACTGGCCAACTCGGGTGCAATAAAAAGAAGAATTTTGAAGGAAAACCCTGTAAAAGTTCCTGCACGTGCCTGACTGTGAAAAGCCTAATGTCTCTGGTGCATTGCAAGGATGACAGACGGCTGAGCTGTCAGACCAAGCTTCTAAGCACCTCAACCCAGCAGTCTGATATCAACAGGATGGCCCCTGGGGCCTTGTCTGGGGCCAGTACATGATGCTAAAGCAATAGGAAACAAAGTCAGACTCCTAAACTATCTGGCATTAAAGCCTTGGGCTTTTATTAGCACAGCGTGGGTGATTTCAGAACCCTGTGAAAATTGTCTGTAGGATTCAGAACCAGAGAAGCGTGTTTGGTGCAGAGATAAAGAGCAGTTGCCTTCGTGAAACTGACCATGGCTTTGGGCTGGGAGAAGATCTGGGAATCAATCGTTCTGGCTACCCCTCCCCCTGCTGCCATGAAAAATCAGTTCAATCCTAACTTGCTTGATCGTTGAGTGAAAGGTGCTGGCCCAATGGCCCTGAGCTGCAGCATTGGTGGCAGCGGCAGCAGCAGCGTGAGTTTTCCCCAGGTTGCTAATGGGCC
Source organism: Chelonoidis abingdonii (assembly GCF_003597395.2). Classification (NCBI taxonomy): domain Eukaryota; kingdom Metazoa; phylum Chordata; order Testudines; family Testudinidae; genus Chelonoidis; species Chelonoidis abingdonii. The sequence goes on from NC_133777.1 coordinate 5,840,511, forward strand.
TCCGCCGTAACCTGAAGATGCCAAGACTGCTATCCCATCCCCACTAGAGCACAGGGGAAGAGGACGGTCTGCATATAAAACTACTCCATAGAATCTGCTGCCAAGCGTCTCCTCTGCTGGGGAGTTCTGGAACACTGTGGCATTTACAGAGGGCAAGGTCTCCTAGCCCTGGGGATCCAGGAGGAAGCGGGGTACAGTTATAGCGTGCAGGAGCAGTCTGCATGGATAGCACCTGCCTATGCTCTGGTCTGCTGACTTTCCTCCAGGTTACATGGTTGCAGCTGGATCCCAGTGCCGCTGCACAGAAGTATTAGCCATGAAGGGGCTTGGAAGAGCAACCATGGCTTTGAACAGTGATCACTCTCCAGGGGACAGTGCCATAGAGCCCAGCCGCTCTCGGCCCTGAAACTCGACAGAGCCCTTTCCATGCAGAGCGCAAGATGGAAGGGATTGTGCTGTGGGGAGGGAGGAGTGCTAGAGACACCAAATTTCCACACACCATCCCTTTAGCACAGACAGGGAGATCCACATACCGAAGGATGCTCCAGGCCTAAGGGAAATTCCCCATCCTGAAATGGCTTTCATGTTCAGGATGGACTCCTGGAAGGAAACCCCCAGGTGTTGTCCACAGACACTAGCCATCTTTGAACATGCAGCAAGGCTCCAGGATTACCTCCAAGAACCCTAGTTGAAGGGCTTTTCCTTCACCATGAAGGCTGGTGCCTCTAGCTGAAACATCCTGTCTGAAGCACTTTTCAGTCAACGATCTTGAATCCTGGATGTCACCTTCTCAGATTTCCTTAATGTGAACAGAGCTCTGACCTCCTCAGCCTCTAAGATCCCTTCAGCGCACGGCTGCTTTGTTGAGACAGCAGCCTATGTTAACCAGGTGTGCTAGTGGGTTCTGTGACACCCGGTGACACTTGTCCACCAGGAACTGCTCTGAAACTAACTTCATTTGAACAGCTGTTGCCTTGACCTGGCTGGAGTTCAGGCAGTGACAACCTCTAAGTCCCACTGCTCATGTCACAAACCATCCATCCCCTTCACTGGTCTTTGTTTTTAACATCATTAAGGAGCGTGTTAGTTTTCATTTCCCGGCATTTCGGTTTTCAGAAAACGATCAGAGGCTTTGCAGATGGATTGACAGGCGGTCCATGTTTTTATTGCACAATTATTCAAAGCCAAAGAATCAAGTCCTCTCATTTATACGTACTGAAGAACATATGGCATGCAAGATAAAACAATAATAGTCCTTTGCACTTCTGTAGTGCCTTTCATCCAAGGACTTCAAAGCACTCTGCAAACAGCTAAAGTCTCACAGCAGCCCCTGGAAGTTAGCAACTATTACTGTACCAATTTTACAGATGTGGACACTGAGGCATGGAGAGGTTGTGATCTGCAGGGCTGGGACTAGAACCCAGGAGTCCTGACCCCCATTCTAATTACTATACACATGCCTCAAGTGCTATGACCATCCTGGGCGGTGACTGGACAGGACAAGAATCTTGCTTTGTGTCTCAACCCTAACTGTACATCATATCCATTAGGGATGAGCCTGGACAAAAAACCCACATCCGGTTGGCCCCCAGCTTTGGGAAGGAGTTCAGATTTGAATCCTACCCCAAACTTCATCGCACACACTCCTCGGCAGTGTTAATATGGCTGTTTTGCTACGTGTATTGGAACTAGCCTCGTGAATGTACTGCAGGTAGTTTCAGTGTAGGGTGACCAGATGTTCCGATTTTATAGGGACGGTCCTGATTTTGGGGTCTTTTTCTTATATAGGCTGCTATTGTCCCCCACCCCTTGTCCCGATTTTTCACACTTGCTCTCTGGTCACCCTATTTCAATGTCTTCTAGCACCAGAATTCCACCTTTCAGCTGGAATAGCCCTCACTTAATAGACCCACTCTTCATGAAAGCAATGTAAGATTTAATGGCAGGATGGCCTCTTTAAGAAAGACATTGTTGGCCTTGAAGACTGTTAGAAGTGGAGCTATTTGAGAGCCAAATAATAGAAACCAGCACGCAGCAGTTAATTGGCAGAGTGTTTCTCTGGAATTTTAGTCATTATTTTGAATCAGATACTACGGCATAGCACATTCACGGGACTGGCTGACCCAGTTGTGTCGCTGCCTGTCTTATAACATGTGAATACTGATTAGGAGGTGACGGGATGCTGCTAGTTAGTGGCAACATGACTTGTATTTTACAGGTTAATTGGCTGCTTTGGATTTTATTCTATTTTGTTCACGTTTTATTTATTTATTTTTCTACCTCCGCCCTGAACAGGGACTCCGCCAGGTAGGGAAAACAAGCACAGAGAAGATGGCAATCCTTATATTATCATTATTACCAGCGTTTTCAGTAAGATAAATGCTTTGACTTGTATATTCTTGGTGACAGACAGATCTTTGGTCTACCCGAGCGCATGCCTTTTTAAGCTGAGCTGCCAGTTCTGTCTCCAAAGCAACTAAGTACCCATGTCGTTTGCATGACCCCTTCCCCAGGTCATTGTGGGGAATGATGAAGGGGTGCACAGAACAAGTATGGCAGGTTCCAGGGTCTGTCTCTTAAAGTGTGTCTTTCAGAGTTGCCTAGAGGATTCAGGGGCCTGGGGTCTTTGGCGGCAGGAGGCCCCCACTGCCGAATTGCTGCTGAAGACCCGGCACTTTGGCGGCGGGTCCCGGGGCAGAAGGACCCCCCACCACGGGTCTTCGGGGCACTTTGGCGGTGAGTCCCGGGGCGGAAGGACCCCCTACCACCGAATTGCCGCCGAAGACCTGGAGCGGAAGAAGCTCTGAGGGCCTGGGCCCTGCAAGAGTTTTCCAGGGCCCCCAGAGCAAGTGAAGGACCCTGCTCCAGGGGCCCCGAAAAACTCTCATGGGGGCCCCTGCAGGGCCCGGAGCCTGGGGCAAATTGCCCCACTTGCTTCCCCTTCTGGGCGGCCCTGGTGTCTCTGCTCTGGAAAGTGACTGTGGAACTGTGAACACCCTCTTACTCAATAGATATGCTCCCCATGAGAACCCAGAGTCCAGTATCTGCTGACTTGAATGGCCAATATAACCGATTACTCCATTTTATTGTGGCTATTCCTGCAGGGCTAGCGGACCAATGGGAGGGCGAGCCAGACTCTGTTCCTTCTCTTAAACCATCTACGCAATTGTGAATGAAATTCCCATTTCAGGGGCAAGCTCTGTCCTCAGTTACAGCTCTAAACCCGCAATGAAAACAACCTGCTGCTGATGGTCCATGAGAAGGAATATGCTCATTCATCCATTCAGCCCCACTGAGTTGCTCACCATAGAAAACTGAGCACAGAATTTGCCTCCAGGACCTTTTATTGCTGCTGCTGCTAAGCTGGCAGCAGAGAACTCAGCTGGACTTCAAAGACCCAAGGTAAGTTTGCAGGGGTGACAATGCTAAACTGAGCCTATTTGATGTGGAGCCATCCCATCAAATGGCACCTAGGGATGCTGTTTTATGGTCACTTTTCAGAGCAGAACTCCAAATTAATACTTGTTCCAAGCTTTTGCTCTTCCTCCTGATCCTTTCGGTTGGCTTCATAAATTCTTGCTCTCATGGTGTGTTTCATTCAGAGAATCTTGGTTTGGAGTAGCCAAGAGCCAGTCTTTAGTAAACATTCAACAGTCCATGTTCATTGCTATAGGCCAAATGTTCATTCTAAGCACCACGCTAGCTCAGGTCTATCTCCAGGAGCAGCAGTCACACCTCCAGACTGCCATGAAGACATACTCATAGAGGCAGGGCCGTTATTCCTGCTTTGTGGGTCCAGTTGTATTTGGCCTTGATGGAGCTCCTTCTCACCCACTCTCTGACCATTCTTTCTATATTAACCAGCCTTCTGCGCTCACCCACTTTCCACCCTCAGAGTTTTATGTTATTGGCATAGTCTTTTTATTATTTTCTGTAAGAGTAATGGACCCTTCCATGCCTTGTGCCAGAAGGGAACAGCACCTCCGCTGTGCAATGAAGCATCCAAGGGTTGGCATTTTGAGAGGTCACCAAGAAAAGCATGTGTGTGAGGGGCCAGTACACAGAGCTCATTGTGGGTGGGCCCATGGAAGTTCAATTTGCAGATTGTCACTGGTTTCTGCAAATGTATTCATTATTCTTAATGATTCCCTGCAGAAGTCTGCAGCCTCCTCATTGTTAGCTAGCTGTTCCCTTCAGCTATGCCTTGTTTGTAGTGTGTGGTTGGTCGCATAAGTTACATGGCATTGTTTCTGCACTCTGATTGGATGACTGAAACTTTTTAAGCAAAAATATATTGAAGGGTGAATAATGTACTTCCTAGTATGAGTTTTCAGGTGGGTCTATAATCGGTGGCTCTCTGATACGCTCCAGTTTAATCTGAAGCTGTTGGGTTTGATGCAGGAGGTACTCAGTGATGTTCTCTGGGCTGTGTTATGCAGGAGGTCAGACTAGATGAATAAATGACAGAATGAATCCATCAAACACTCATGCTCTATAAACAGAGGTTATGGCAATGGGAGCCCTGTGAGAACATAGTCTGTAGGTAAAATAGCCACACTCTCATAAACAAAGAATACTATAACCTCGCGAATCACAGCAGAGTGAGCTTGCCAGCTGCATTTCGTCATGTAATCACTGTATTATTCAGCCAACTTCAAACAATAGTGCGAAAGGGGGTTACAAGGCAGAGAGGTTTAGTGTAGTGGGTGGTGAGATGCTAGCTTTATACTAGAGGAAATGTAAGATGAGGGCAGGCCTTTAGTGAAGGTGGATCGTACAAATGAAGGACATGGTGTTGCATCTAATCCGCTGCTTATTGCACATTGTCCATGAATAGATTTCACAGGCAGGTGGCGTTTGGTTCAGCTCTGGTCAATTAAGGAGGCCCCAGGGAGAGCACGCTCCACCATCCGTAACAGACGTACCTGGTTCTCGTGTGTCTGAGAAATGAAGAAAAATGAGCTGAGGCTAGGAAAGGTTACAGCCCATTGTTCAGGGCGTGTAGCAGCACCAGAGAGATCGCACCGCCTTCAGGCAGCCCGCAAAGCCTCTTGCCATGCAGTGGGAGCCCCACACACAACTCCTTCTGTATCTCCTGCCAGCCACATGGCTTTTTTTTTTTTTTTTTAACTTCACACTAAAGCAAATTACCCTCATTCCGCATTCCTCTCTGTGTCTATGAAATGCAATCTGGCTGTATGGAATAGTAATGTAATTACCTGAAGGCTTTGGGGAGGAAATGCAAATGAGCAAGGCAATCAACAAATAACTGGTGAAAATAATGCTTGCAACATACCAACACTAGTAGGAATGCAATGACAGTGTGTACATGGCTTTAAAGTGTTGGGAGCCTGGTAACTGAAAAATGCAAAGTATCTAAATTCTCCAGGGTTGGTTGGTTGTTTTTCCTACAAAAAACCCTGAAAGTTTTCAAAGAAAAGTAAAAAGCTTTGATTTTGTTGAAATTTTTCACTGAGGGGAAAAAAAATATTTTTCTGTTCATCTCAGAGGAGAAGCCACATGGAAAATGCGCCCCAAAGATGGAGATACGCTCTTGCATCTCCTGATGGTTCCTCCAGCTAGTGATGCTGGTGGTGCTAGCCGATCCTTAGACTGTTCCTTTGCTCCTGGCACCCAGGTGCTGTACAGAGTTAGCCTGATCTGCCCCTATACAGGTCGAGGATTTGAGTCTCCAAGACTATCGGTCTAGCACCTTTCATCAGCAAGAAATTCACTCCAGAAAAATAAGCCAGTGTATCTACTGCTGCCTCCGCCTTGACTCGTGACTCATGATTTTTGCTTGGGGTTTAACCACATTTCTCCAGCTTTGACAATTTCAATGACTGCGATTTCCCAGAATTATGAATGAGGTTTTAAATGTCTCATTGAAACCTCCTTCAGAATCCTTCATCACAAGACTGAGATGCTTTTATAAATGATCTAGGTAAAAATGCATCTGAAATAAGTGAGACTTTGGCTTGACAGTGAATGAGACTTGGCACGTCTGCTTCAACTCTTTAAACCTCTTTTTGTTTTCTCTGTCTGGCTTCTGAACTTTACTCTCCTAAAGGCAGATTGATACCCTATTTGGGAACATTACGGTGTGCACTGGATTAAGAACCCACAATAACCAACTGCAGCAGAGAATCTGCCACCAATGCTGCTGGGATGGGAGGCAGGGGGGAGGAAAGGTGACTTGGCCTTTCATCCAAATTGAGTGCATCTCTGAGTCTTCTTCTCTCCTGCCTAATTGTCTTTGGGACTAAGAACCCTGCAGAATGAGATTAGCAGAATGAATCTGGAAGTCTTTACTGTAGTATCCCCTGATACAGAAAAGAGACAGGACTTGAGTGTAATTAAAGTGGACACACAGAGACCCTGTAGTTCTCTCTTGCTCAAGTTCCCCAAGTGATGCACAGCTTGTGCTGTCTAGTGTAATTGTCAGTTTCCTTAAATCCTGGCCCGGACTCCACAGTCATAGAATAGGTCATATAGGTGCACATGTCCCCCTGCCCCGTCGCCCCAAAAAAAATCCTGGATCCAAACTTCCCAGACAGCTTTCTCCTCCCAAGCAATCAGGTGCAGGTCCAGTCCATCTCAAAGCCAAATGAAAACCATAGAGAACTGCTCAATCGGGAGGAAAATCAAAGTTACATTTTGCCCCTAAAGAGTTTGGTGCCAAAACGCCCATAGTCCCAGCCCCACTTATCCCTGATCTGGGTGTACACTAGTGGTGCAGTAACTCATAGGCGAGAACAGCTTGAGGTCGTTTGCTCAAAGCAATTTCTGCCAGAGCTTCAGAAAGCAGAATATGTTGCTGGGCAATTGAGTCTTATTTAGAATGGCCTGTGGTATGCGGCCCAAACGTGCTGAATAATCCTCATTGCACTAAAGTCTGGGTTGCACAGAGGATAGATTGGTGCCCTGAATGTCCCAGAGCCAAGATGATATCCTGTCCTTTTAACAGAAACATGCTTATCCGTCACGGTATTGCAGCACAGCTGGGGTGTGCATGGGAGCAAAGAGACGGGCCAGACGGATGTCAGAAATAAAATAGATAACAGAGAACTTTTAAGAGGTGGTGGATCCACTGAGAGCAGCATGAGCCAAACGTGAGCGCTGTATGCAGGCACCGGCATCCCTTGGTCGATGTCTAGCCCATCCCAAAACAGACTGCAAGGAGATCCAAAGGCTTGAATAACCATCCCCTCCCCCTTTCTCCTGCACCTCTCTCTCCCAGCCCACTCCTCTGTCCTTGCTCCAGGCCCTGCTCCTTTTTCAGGCTCCCACTAGAATCTGCAGTGACTTCAGCCAGAGGTCCACCAGAGTTACATTCCAGGCAGATATTACTGGAATAGCAGTAGTGTCACCCCCATGCTATAGCAGGTGGGAATGCATCATTCAAGGATTTCAGGATGCCCCTGCAGCTCTGGTAGGTGGGTTCCCACCATTCCCAGGAGTGAATTTATGACAGTGATGGACAGACTGTGATCGACAGATTGACAACAAACCCATGACTCATGGCCGAGGGAGAGGAGAAGACTTCTCGTGGATTATGAAGGTCCTTTTAGAGTTGCCCTCTGAGCTATCTGTAAAGCAAACACTTTCTAATGCTGTTAATGTCCCCCTTTCTCTCCTTGTTTGTTTGTGTGTAATAGCAGGAGGATTGGTGTGTGTAATTTTTTTAATATAATATGAAAGCTGAATGCAATATTGATGGTTGCAACTGTCACTCCTCTGAAAACATGGAGCAAAATAAAGGTTAACAAGTTTGGGCTCTCGGAAAAGCATGTACAACAGAGCTTTGTGGAGGAGTTTGTGAGTCACCACATAGCAAGGAACAACACGACTGCATTTTCCAAGCGTTCGCTCACTTTCCCTGGTGCAAGGTTATTTATCATACTCTGTAGCAAACTGTCTTCTGATTGTATGTCCTCATTTCAGATTCTCAAAACCCCAAATTACATTCTTCCCTGTGTACAGCATAAGCAGGTTGTACAGTATAAATAGCCAGAGGGGATTGCTTAAGCATCAGGTTGGAAATAACTATTCTCTCTCCAACCATATGTTCAAGTCCCTCTGGCATCAGCTCATTGGGAGGTAAATGGTGCTCCATATAATTTATGTTTCCTTAGAAACAGAGGTCGCATGTTACCAGCATGGACACACGCGAGATCCTGGGTTAGTTTTTGGAAGAGGAGGGGTTTTCCCTGGCATCTGTGGTTAAAATCCCTCCTCCCCATGTTGTTGTGCACCTCTTCTACCCCTCACTGCCATTCTCTCTCCATCCCAGAAGTAGCGGTATTCAGCTCCATACCTTGAGGCCCTTACTCAGTTCTCACTTGTTGATTTCAGTATGAATTTTTCCAGAATAAGGACTGCAGAATTTGACCTACTGTTGTTTTAGCAGCCCTCTGGAATGAAAGGTACTAGATCTAAGACGATGATTGTTCTCACCTTGGAATTCATCTGATACCAAAACTTACCCAGCTCTTCACCGGTTGATGCAGAAGGTGACACCATGAAGGGAGAGCCAGAGGGTAGCAAGTCATTTCTAATAATGACATTCCTGTTTAAAAAAAAAATCACACACAATCTCCTCTAAAGTAATTTTTTAAGATGTGAAAGTTAGTTTTATCTGCCCAGGTTTTCAGATTCAAGAGATGCAGCTTGTTCTGGAAGTAGCCAGACTTCTCATAACCAAGCCTCTGAAATCAGTGATGTTCACTCATGCCTAAAAAATATTCCCCCACGTCCTCTTCCCTTTAATGTTCATGTTGTGAGGAAATTGAGCAGGCTATCCTCTTGCCGTATTAATACTCCATCTACTGCAGTTAATCAAACATCTAGATGACACTAAATGCAGCATGTCAATTTTGTTAACGCCTGTCATCCGGAGCTGTAATTTACTCCCATTATCCACAGCCCTGAATAAGCAATCATATTCTGTCTCTCTAATTCAGTTCTCTCACTCTCGCTGCTCCCCACGCGCACACATTCGCTGCTCACACAAGTTCTCTCCATGCACAATCCAGTACTCAGAAAGTGCTGTTCCATTTTCCATCATCACCATAGAAACAGCTTTGGAGTTCCAGGGTGCATGTGCTGTAACAAGCCTTTAAAAAAAATAAATAAAAAGATAACAGTTCGGTTCAATTGAGTTGCAAGCTGCATTTTATAGGAGAGAAGGTGTGTTTCCATGATAAAGCCAAGGAGACAAATGGCAGAGATTGTCAAAGGCGGAGAGGTAATAGAAACTTCTGTGAAATCTGCCATGGAGGCACTTTTTCCAACAGCAAAACATTTATCTCCAGGCTTGATTTCTTTTTTTCTCTTTAAAACACCAGACAAACAAAAATCCAGGTAAATTATTTCCTAGGATCATACCTATTTGTATACAGAGCTTTGTAATATTTTACCCCCATCCTCCATGGATTCAGTCTTTCTTAACAGGCACATGTTGTTGTGCATGTGAGATCTGATCCTGTGAGGTCTTGAGTTCTCATTACCCTTATTGGTCTTTTCAGAAATAGAGGGCTCAGCCCTACAAAGGGGTGCTCAGCTCTCCTGAGGCGTGAGCCCTTAGTCAGTTTCCAGCCGACTGACATGAGAGAGGCCATCAGGGTTTACATCAGTGAACTTGAGGGTTGAGAGGCTGGTGGAAGCAGAGGATGCCTGTTTCTGTAGTAATTCAAACGTTTTCTCTCTCGCATCCATATTGTGCTTGACAGTCAATTTAACAGTGACATTCCAGGGTCCAGAGTCACCTAGGCAATGGAATTCATGGCCTTGGTAACATCCACCAACTCGACTGAGAGGGTGTCAAGCAAGCCCTGGTGATTAGCAAATAATTATCGGGAGTCCCGTTGGAATCGTGCTCCTTGACACATTTTGGGGCTAAACACTAAAAGAACTTGACAGCTCTGACAGGGGTCTAGCTGTTTGGGAGGCACTGTGGCAGGATTGCCACTAGGGTAAACATTTCTAGGCTCAGTTGCGCTCTAAGACCATCATAGTTTTTTGGAGATTATTTTCGTTTTGGTGGCTACTCAACACACTGCACTGGTACCTCCATGCTCCTAAGATTGCTCAGAAATTCTCTTCCCCTCCCACCCAGCATGGAAATAGAACCTCCGGTTGACTGACTGAACGTTTCATATGAAGACTGACTTAGCCAATGAGAGGATTAGGAATTGCTCCTTCTGGCAATGAGGTTTATTTCAGGGGTGTCCCTCTTGTATATGGATCAGTTTTCATTATTCTTCTACTGATCATGGGATCACTTGGGCAACGTGTTAGATCAAGGGGTGGCAAATGCTGGCACAATACTGAGAATCGATAAAACCAGGCTTTCAAGTAGCTCCATCCACTGCAACCCCTGCTGTTTCTGCTGCCCGTATTGTGGGCAGCAGCATCTTGCAGTTTGAGGCAGCCTGGCTTTGATATTCAGAGGACAAACTAGCCTGGGGGAGGAAAGATCATGACATGAAGTGTCGTGGGGGGGGGGGCGGGAACTGAATGTGTAAATAACGTTTGGATCTAGGATTCTTTGCACTTTTCATCTGTCTCCGTCTTTGCCTCTGCCAAGTGCATTGCTATTGATTAGGGCTGGCTGCTGCTCTGTCACAGTGTCACGCTCTTACCGTAGCTGCTTAGACACATACTGGGCCTGAGTCTGATCTCATTTTTGCTAGCATGATTCCACTGACTTCCATGGAGCTACTCCTTATTTACACCAGCATGAGATCAGAATCAGGACCACTGGCTCTGTTCTTGCCATGGAACAATGGGCTACCCAGAGCATCCTGCCAAGATCCTTGGCCTCCCTTCTCTTTGGCTGGAGGTTCAGTAAAACCTTGGCATTTATTTCCAGCACAGGCCAAAGCAGATAGTGGATAGTTCTGTCTGCTGTCCAGTGCCTCTGACTCAGCTATTCCCCACCACTGCGTCAACCATGCTGCCAGTGGCAGAATCTTTATCATTGGGTGGTCATGTAAGAGGCAGAAGGACCCCAGCCAGAATTCTGGATTCCAGTTTGGGTTTGTAACTTATCACCTACAGCCCAATCATCTTCTGGTTTATAAACCAAACATGTTAGATATAGAATCTGCTGGCAGAGAAAAAAACCAGGCGTAACGTGTTGCCATTTTTACCATCACTTTTCCCAGTGTAGCCCCACTTGAATTTATGGCAACATGGGATCGTATCACTTTGCCATTTGAAGCACAAGTGCTTAGAACTGATGCTTTAATATGTAATATTATTGCTTCTATTAGTGTAATTAGCACTGGCATAATTAGTGTTGTTATGAGTGTGAATATTGATACTATTATTTTAATAGTAACAAATTAAATTACAACGGTTAACATGTTCTTGTTGTCGTATTATTTTCCTGTTATAACGAAAGGAACACACCAGACCTTTGTATCTTCGAGCCTGGAGGGTGCGCTTTTTTCTCCGTATTTTTAAAGCCTAATTTTCGGCATATTTTTCTCTTCTGATCTTAGACGCCAGTGCTTTCTGAAAAGCACATACGAAAATAGATTTGCTGTATAAGAGGGAACATGAAGGAGGATTTCGCTCCTGTGCAGCCTATATCTAAATAATTCTGATGCAACTCAGCTAGTCAAAAAAAATCCACACATTTTGATTGAAAACCAGTGATGCTTCCTCCATTTAAAAACTGAATTTTTGTCAAAAAAATGTTGGACACTTGGAAAATTTTGACCAGCTGGGAACTCAGTGGTGGCTCCATCAAGGTCACTTACATGGGTACAAATAAGATATATCTAGATATTAATCTGTTCCCAACACCAGAGTGTCAAGACACCTGATCTTTGCACTAGCAAAATGAGAATGAATTGAAGAGATTCAGTCTATGGGATTCCTGGGTTGGTGTGTTCCTTAGTACTGATGTTTCTCCACAAACAACATGTCTCGTCTGGGCACCAGGTGTCTCAGCTAAATATTGGATATACTGCTATGCAGCCATGTTCTTATCCAATGCACAGATAGCTGATGTTTTTATCTGATGGCAGTTGCTACACGTAAGAGCAGCTTGCTATTTCTTTATTAGCAGTTTGCATTTATTTAGAAAACCAAAGTCATGGTCCCTTGAGATTATTGGGGGGGGTCAACATTTCTGATGATAGCCCTTATTTGTATATTTGCAACTTTGCATGTGCAGATCACTTGCGTGTCTATTTTTGGTGTGTGCACTGGAAGAATCAAGTCTCAAACTTGGTTTCTGAACAGGTTGTGAACAGACCCTATCTTGGTCTATGCTTGCAGTTCAAGCATGTGCTGCTGATGGTCAGTAGTGGGTGATCTTTCCACTGCAGACCTGACCAGAGAGGCTCCAGAAGCCTGTGATGAATCAGAATCCAGTGTCTGCTTACTTTTTGGTGTATTTGAAATGATCTGGCAAACATCAGCTCTCTGCGAGCCACCATTGTTCAAACCCTTTTTTTCACACAGACACAGTCTGCATCCTTCTCAGAATACCAAAAAAAACCATTTAATTAAAATGCTGTAGAAGGAGTGAGTTTAATGAGAAAAAAAATCTCACCAGTCACTTTTCGCAACCTAAATCAGATCTTCTTGGATTCTGTTTTGGAGCATTTTGAACATGCAACAGTGAGATTTCACAGAGTGCTGCTTGCAATGGTTTGGGTTGGGTGATCAGTTGCTGATGTACAAGATGGACACATCTGTTAGGAAAGGATGTGAGCAAAGGGGTCTGTGTTTTAAATCTTTTGAATTTTGGAGCACAAAAGAGCGACTAGCTTTGTTGGCTTTATTTATCTGTAGATCTTGTTAACTGCATCTGCAGAGGAGAAAATTTTGACAGTAGGGACACTTGTTAGTAATATTACACCAAATTCAACACTGGAGTAAACGGAGAAGGCTAAGGGGTGACGTGATGAGAGTCTATAAGTACAGGAACTCCTCACTTAACATCCTCTTGCTTAATGTTTTGAAGTTATGTCACTGCTCCATTAGAGAACATACTCGTTTAAAGTTGTGCAATGCTCCTTTATAACGTCGTTTGGCTGACTTTACAAGGGAGCATTGCACAAGTTCTTCTTCTCCACCTCCTTCCCCTCCCTTCCTCCCTCCCTCTGAGTGCTTCCCCCACCGCCAAACAGCTGTTTGGTGGCGCTTAGGACTTTCTGGGAGAGAGGGAGGGAGTGGGGAAGCTCCCCCCCCCCCCCGCCGCAGGCAGGGCCGCCCGGAATGCAGGGGCTGCAGGGCCCTGGGCTAAGGGGGCCCCAGGGTCCTGGTCTGCATCTCTGAAGCCCGTTTCAGAATGTGGCCCTATGAGCACAGGCTGGAGGACTCAAGAGGAGCAGGAGCAGCCGCGCAGCCAGTGGCTGGAGAGAAGTGGCGCTTTCCCCTTCAAAGCCGGCCAGAGAGGAGAGAGACAGGCATGTTCTAGTTCTCTGAACATGAGACTGAGAACCAGAAACCCTGAGTTCTAAACCCAGCCCTAATGCTGACCCCTCCCTTTGGCCTTGTGCTTGGTGGTTAATGTCTGCCTCAGTTTCCCCAGCTGTAAATAAAGGAAATAATACCTCCCCTGTGAGACTCATGGTTAACATTTGCAAAGTGCTCTGAAAAAGAAAAGCATTAGCTTATCTCTTTGCATATAGCTACCCTTTGAAATTCCTCATGTGTTCCTCTTTCCAGCTGTACATTCTGCTATGTGACAGTAATTTCCATGGCTTGGAGTCTCTTTGTTCTTTTGCATCTGTCATCTTTCACTCAAGCCTCTGAAGTGAGGTGTCCATGGGGACTGGTGCTGCTATGACAGTGTTACTAACCATGCACACTGAGACTGACAGGCAGAAAGCAAGCAACAGCCATCCTCTTCCTTAATCTAGACCCTTTTTATGTCAGTAATTATTTGATGACCTTGCTCTCCCCTTGGGGTAAGGAAGACACACAGGACATATCGGTGTTGCGTTTCCCCTCACTGTAGTTCCGGCCATTGGTTCGAACTTAGGAAGAGGCTCTCCTGCAGATGGACTCATCACTCGCTGATTTGACCAGTGATGGTGAGCCTAGTGTAGATTCAGCCTGCGGCTGATCATGTGTGTCCTGCTACCAGACAGTCCCAAAGAGGCTGGGTTCGATCTTGTATTTGTTAACAAGCAGCCAGCCAATGACTGAGTACAGATGTAAATGTTCTCAGTGCTATGTGGTTTCCACACTGAACATGCAGCAGGGGGTGAGTATTATTTGTTTATTCACTATTTGTCATTCTTGTGTTTAAATCTTTCACTGATCCAGTCAAAGAAACAGCAACATGTGATGCTGATGACCAGCCACAGACCAGGAATAGCAAAAAGCCCAACCCATATCCTGAAAATTGGTCACTCCAATGCTTCGGTAAATTGTGCATTATCACCATGTCGGTTACAAGGGCCTAAATGTGTAGTGAACGTTTTCAACAGATTGTTCCGCCAGCCCTAGATGGGAGGGTGAGACTGGCTTGAATCTCCTTATTTCACACCTTCCTTTGAGGCGCATGTTACAGGCCATTGTCTGAGACAGGATACTGAACAGGGACCACAGCTGGCTTCACTATGGCGATTCCTACATTCCTCAATGTAGCCTAGCACCTGCAGTTGGCTGCTTTGAAATACAAACACTAGTTTATTTTACCCTCCACCTTTCATAGTAGCCAGTTTCAGTCGCCATTGGAATGTGGTGTGCACAGCTGTGGCAGGAACTGCATGGCGCTTCGGGATCTAACCATCTGCCAGTTTCAGTGGCAGGCGATTTGCTACACTGTGTACCTTGCAACAGAAGGGGAAGTGTCAGTGTTTGATTTGTGGTTTTTTGAACAGGAGGAAAGGGCAGTTTCCCTAGATCCTAACTTATGTCTTACAAAGCATAGGCAGAGAGGAGAAGAGATGAGGTGTGCATTTCCGACGTAGAGTTTTCCAGATAATTGTACCTGTGCTGATGAAGCTGTAGGGTCCATCAGCTTTGTGAGAGTGTTTCTGTGCGGCAGCTGAGTTGTGCCCTAACCTCATTGCAACAGCGGTAAGCCTACGATATGCAGCCAGGCCCAAGCCTGTCTCTGAGGGAGGAAAGCTGGAGATTTGCCATCTGTATTGTTGGGGCATCCCAGTGTGACTGTGTTCATCGCTGGACTCATTGGAGTGGGAGGACGAGCCTCCGTGGTGATAGGCGGAAAAGTGGTTCTGGATTCTGACTGGATTCCAGAGTGGCCCAAGGTTCCCAGTTATGGGCCAAATTACAGCCCAGGTGTAAAAAAGATGAAAACTCCATTGATGTCAGTGGAACAGCACTTGCTTTTCCAAGGCTGAGCTGGGTCAGGGTCCCTGACTTGCGAAAATAATTTGAGCAATGCAGAAGCCTTCACTGAGCTTCTTTTCCACATGCTCTAGTGGTTGTTAGACAGTGCCACCTGATTTACAGCCTTCATTAAAGAGATAATCTTAATTCCTAATGGATGGAGACAAGATGTCCCCGTCCTTTTCCCTCCCCTTCCATTCCTTCACCTTTCTGTTGTTCTGCCTTTTTCCCTCTGTTCTTATATCTGAGGGAGGGGGGAAATGTTTTCAATAAACTACAGACTTGCAAAAAAAGACAGCAACTAATGCATGCGTAACCCACACACCTCCGGGGTGTGATGTTCTGTCCCATCTAGTGGCACCGAGACCAATGAGTCTGCTCTACAGCCTTCACTAAGGGCCATATGGCTTTTAGCTCATGCAGTTGAGGCTTATGCATTAAGCTCCTGAGGTCCCAGGTTCAATCCCACCCGCCGACAACCAGGGTCTGTTAATGTTATATATGTTCCAGAAGTTTGTAATTTGCTTCTGAGAAAAGATGTTGAATTCAGACCACCAAAGGCTAACATCCTCTGATTTATCCCAGAGAAGGCAGGGCAAGGGCAGGGCAGTCTTCTCCAGTGGGTTAATCTTCATTCCTTTTTAGCCATTGACTTCACTCACAGCAGAGAGCCTGATTCCAACCCCCTTTACCCTGGTTGAGCACCAGTTAAACTCCATCGGCTTCAGCAGGGACACTCCTACTTTACACCAGCATGTGTGAGGTCAGAACCAGCCCCAGATAGTCCAAGTGCTTCCATTTCTGAGGGTGACTGACTGTGATATAAATACTTGTCCAGTAGGAGAACATTATGTCACATGTTACTGACATTTGGTCTCCTGTGGCCTGAGATGCATTTGAATTGGTGAGGGAGACGTGAACAGTTCATATTTTCTAGGACATCAGGCCCTCACCCCTCTTCATGACATTAGGGAACTTGAGAGGCACTTTTCTGTACCTGATCTTTGGGTGGATGATGGCAAAAGTTGGCTGGCTGCTTTTGAGTCAGTTGTCTAATTATCTGTGGAGTATTTGAACATAAAGTCTGTTCACATCCCAAATAAAAACCTATTAAAATGGAAGCATCAGAACCTTAGCAGGAGGACTTAGAACAAATTGTAACTGAAGAATGGCAGCATGAAAATCAGCAAATATCAGATTTAAATTTTTTAACAGGAGGCTGAGAGCATGCAGATCCCTTCTGTTCTGATGGGAATTTCTAGGTTTGCAGAAAGCAGTTCCATTCCATAGCCCTTCATCTCCCTGATCCTTCGCTGCTCAATTGGGAAATCAGGCCTTCCCTGGAGGTATGTTAGAAAGGTAAAGGCGGACAGCATTAGAAGATGGAATTGTGGAGTCACCTTTTGGCATTGCTACATCTCTTGTGGGAGAGATTATGCTGACAGTCTGGCACCTGGTTGTTAGGAGTTTGTGTCTCGCAGCGTAGAGCTTCCCAGCTGCAGTTTGGGTGTTTATTTTGTACTCTCATCCAGCACAGAGGAGATCAAAACCAACACAGAGATCTGAAAGTTGTGGTTCTCAAGAACCAATCTCAGGGTCTATCTCTGACACTTATAGGGACTCCCTAACCACAGTATCTGAACTCACCATCTTTTATGTCTTTCTCCTCATAAGACCTATTATCCTCACTTTACTTAGGGGGAACTGAGACACAGAGAGGCCAAATCACTTGTCCAAGATCACACAGGAAGTCTGTGATAGAGCAGGAAATTGAGCCTGGGTTTCCTGAGGCCTAGCACTCTAACCTTTAGGCTGTCCTTCCTCCCCTGTTCTTCCTTACTGAAAGAATCTCAGAAGCCCCTTGATTTAGATTATGGGAATAAATGACATGAGTTGTAATTCAGAAGAAAATTCTCTCAAGAAACCCCGCCTTCCTTCCTCTGGGCATTTAAACCAGCTAAGTAAATAAATACTGCCCGCAGCTCTCCCTGCCTTTTACACAAAGGTCTTGGTGCCTGGGAAATTGTGTTGTCAAGTGCTGGTTCACTTCATTTTATCAGGTGAGCCTTGTGTTTGAGTCCCAGTGCACCTTAAACCCCATAGATAGATAGATCACTTAGATGAGGTTGGCACTACCTCAGGGATGGCATGCAGGCTGGGATCACTGATGCTTACTGAATGCTCGTTAGAAAAATAACCTCCTCTGTGCAAATTACACTCCTCTTTCCAGACTGTATAATTTAGCTGAGTTTTCACCATAGGAGTCATGATGTTTGTAAGCAAAACAAACATCTGTTGGGGGGAAAACTTCACAGGCACCACCAAGGAACATAGGGTATTCTAATGCAGAAATGATCATGCTTATAAACTAGGAGGCAGGAGTAAATGAGGTAGCAATCACCATGAAAGCGGATGAACAGCTGTGAGTGTCCAAATCTCCAAGCCTGAGGGGTCCGCCAACTATAGCTGATGGTTCACAGGCTGCAGAAAAATAGTTTTGCCGTGACTTGCCCTCATGCCCCTCTCTCTTCCATCCCTATGGTGACATTCACACAATCTCTCTCTCAATCCTTTTCTCCTGGCGTTTGCATTCTGAAAGGCCGGATTTCAGAGCAACCTGGAATTACAGTCGTCATTCTTCAAACGTTGTCTGATCCAGTCTTTGGAGGGCTACAGAATATAGGAGATTTATCTCCCATGCCCCACCGAAGACCCGGGGCCAAATTCATCCCAGCTGTGACTACTTTGATTTTGACACTGGAGGTGGAGGTGACCCATTGCTGCTGTTCAGCTAATGACAGAAACTCTTTGATCCAATCTCTCTATGCTAATGCAGGATTGTTATCCAGAGCTGCCTTATCCACCTTTCTGATGATCGTTGTTCTGCTCCTAAAGCTTTCACATGAGGATCCCAGTGCACTTTACAAACATGGCGTTTCATAAGTGCCCTTGCGATGTTCATATTATCCTCATGTTAGAGACAGAGACATAGAGGTGAACTGATTTGCCCATAGGGATAGAAAGGGTGATCTAATGGAGTAGGGCATGGACTGGGTTCAAGTCCTGACCTGGCCACAAACTTGCTATGGGTCTTTGGGCAAATCGCTTAGTCTACCAGTGCCTGAGGCCTTTATCTGTAAAATAGGGAACATACTTTCCTACTTCAGATGTGTGCAGAGGATGTAATCTGTTCATGATGGTGAGACACGCGGATATGTACCTAGGTAGGTGTGGTCACATTGCAATCAGTGGCAGAGCTGAGAAAAGAACCCAGGAGTCCTGACACCCAGGGCCCTGCTACAATCACTGGGCCACGCTCCCTCCCTAGTTGTAAATGATTGAAGCAGTGGGGAGCCCATCTTGTGCTGAGGGGATGGTATCCCATTATCTCAACCTCACCTGAAAGAAGTTTCTTCTAATACTCACCCTACATTTTTGCTGGTGTCAGTTCATCCCCATTAATGATAGTCACCTTGAAACACCCTATGAATTTTCTGTCTCCTGAGTCTTTTTTGCCTTCATCACAGAGCTTGCAGGCCAATTATGGCTGACTGTTCGGTCTCTCCTGAAAGATTACCTCCTTCTTGCACTTATTTCCCCATCATCCCATCCCAGGCTTCCCTCCAAGGGCCTGAAAAATGACGGAGCTGGTGTGTTTGTGAGCTGTTGGATAGATGCATTCCACGTCCAGTAATACAGATGAGCTCCCCCAGCCAGGAGGCTGGTTTTCTTTGTGGCGGTTTGTTTTCGTGCTTTCTTCTCCTAATACCGGCATGCGGCCCACAAGCATTTGTCAAAGGGACTTTCCATAAAAGTCTATTAGTTGGGATGAGGAACAGCTTGACAAAATAGATTTAAGTGGCCCCTTGTGAATCATCCTGGCAGTATTGGAAACTGTGTCCATTTTTTTGATTAAACATTTCCAACGCCATTAGTGGGGAAGAAGTAAACAACTTCAATTGAGTTTGGCTGTTTAATGGCAGCAAAATGGCCTTTGATCTTTCTGTTATCAGGGAGCAGTCCATTGCCTGTATGTGGAGAAAGCTCACGTAATCGCAGCAAGAGGCATCGCCAGCAGAGCAACAAAGAACCCAGAAAGAGTTCTTTATTCTCTTGCCCCTTTATGGAAATGACCACATCCTTCTGCGATTGGCTCCTTATGCATCTGTGGAGCCTATAAAGGCAGTACTGAATAAACTAACAGTTTGGCTCTGGAACGGTTCAGACACAGTACCAGGGAGCGGAGTTGGAAGAAACTTCCCAGCTCTGTGGATAAAGACACTACTTTGCTCTCCAGGGTTGATGATCCAGCACTATATTCACCTTTGTTTTATCTAAAATTTGTTAAATTTCATGAAATTTCAAATCTAGCTGGCAGGGCTGATGGATTTACAAAATTACTGACAGCTGCAGTTCTATCTGCAAGATTGTTGCACAGCAAAATCAGCCTTGTGTTGGTAAAGGATCTATTTAGTTGGTAAACTCCTTGAGACAGGCACAGGGTATTCCTGTGCCTGTTGTTCAGCATGGAACATGTTTCAATGTTACCAACTCCCTCTGTTTTTTTCCAAGTCTCACAGTAGTTGGTGGTTTTTCTTAAATCCCCAGCTCCTGGAGTCCTGTGACAATGAGAGAGACTTAGCTTACTTTTTCAAATGTAAGTGTCTAGCCTTTGTGGTTGCAGAGGAACACATGGAAATGTGACTTGAGTGCATTCTTCTTTGCCTTCTGATTTCTTAAGCCTTTAGAAGAACCAAAATGTATTATTTTTAGAAATCTCATGAGTTTCAAGCCAAAAAAAGCTAATTGTGGGGGGCTTGGTCCCTGAGTTTTGAACACTTGTGGTTGGCAACACTATGTTCACATGACTGGTTCCTTGCGTGAGCATGGACATTTCTGATGAAGTTCATGTTCATTATTTCCATATGTTCTTTGCCCCCAATTCTTCTTTGGGTGGGAATCAGCATGTGGATTAGAGCAGATAGGAAATCAATTGCCCTTTCTAAAAATGTCTGGGATGTGCCAACAGTTTCCCTGGCAGCTAGAAATAAGCAGGAGGGTTGAGATAGACCATTTCTGGATGTCTCCCTGTACTTGGCTGGTGACAGGCAGCCTTTGGTCTGAATATACAGTCCCTTTGATTTTGGTTGCGTAGTGTTTTGTTTGTGCACAGGCACTGTAGAAGTGATTGGGTGCTCTCCCCTGAGAGGAGTGCTGGCATCCTCTGTGACCACCTTTTCTCCATAAAACTAATCAGTACATCAGCAATGACAGACTGAACCAGTTCATACAGAGTACACACTCGAGCATCTGCCCCCGAAACAAATCATTACTGCGCTCGTAGTGCATTGCTGCCCTGCCTCGTCCTTGCTTCTTATCTGGAGACTTGATTTGTTCTGTTCCTGAGACCTCTTTGTTTAATAACTACACCTAGGCTCTTCACAAGCTTTTTCTGTGGCCATCTGTCAGATTAAGCGAGTGTCCGTGGAGATATAATCTGGCTGATTGGCCCAGCTTTCAAGAATAATGGATTTAGATTTGCATGCTGCTGATAGGAGTATTGCCGATTTCTTACCCGGCTTCTTTTCTCCTGTGGGGCAGCCAGGAATTGATCTAATCTAGTTTGGCATTTATGCCATTTGAAATGAGATTGCATTTTGCTGAGCAAAACTGAGGACTAAGAAACTAATGCGACAAAGCACAGATATGTGATGTCACGTAGGAGACTGGGGAGTCTCCTGAGAAGCTCTTGGCTGGGAGCTTTCCTCAGAAAGCTAAAAGGAAGGGAATCATATAATTAGCTGATACTAGAAAGCAAACTTGCAGATGTTTAATGTTGGAGTCTCAGGGGTGGAGGCTCTGCTTTCTGCTGGAAATGTGAGCTCCAAGGTTTTGCCTATTGAGTGGGCCCAAAATCAGCAATGGGCAAACCTCAACAGACTCCGATACCCCACCCCTTTAGCCGTCAAGCTTTTGTTACATATGGTGGATTGCTGGATAATGTTGGCTCTGATTGCAATTTTCAGACTTCTGAGCAATGCTAATAGCACCTGTTTGCTTTCCTCTGATCTCTGCCATTGTGGACAGCCTGTTTGCCATTCAGAATAAAGGAGGGGAGCATTTGCATTTGGTTGGCCTTGTCACTCATATCTATTTGGGTGAGTAATTATCAGCAGTGACTTTCATGCCATAGAACAGACAGGTAGAAGCAATTCTGTGGAGCATTAGGGGATCTTTAGTTCAAATGGAAGAGGATAATAATTTTCCTATCTTCAATTAAACCATTATCACGTTACGTGAAGGAGCCTATATAGTTAAAGAGGAGGCATAAAGCCACTGAATAGAGTTGGCTTAGAGAATGATGTGTCCAATTTTAATTCCAAAAGCAAGAGGGAGAGCAGCCATCCAATATTATTCCAGCCTGGTAGTATTTCCTTGTCAGATTTACTATAACGGAGTGTTTATTGAACCAGCCTCCAAAGGAAGATGTTTGTTGGTATCTGTGACTCTCTCAAAGAACAAAGAGAGAGTGAGCCCTGATCTACACTGCAGGGAGGGGAGGGGATTGATGTAAGTTATGCAACTTCAGCTATGTGATTAACGTAGCTGAAGTCAACTTACTCAGATCGACTTACCGTGGTGTCTTCACTAAGGTGAGTCGACTGCTGCCGCTCCCCCTTCGACTCTGCCTGCGGCTCTCGTGGCGTTGGAGTACAGGAGTCAATGGCAGAGGGCTCGGGGGTCAATTTATCACGTCTAGACTCGGGGATCGATTTATCGCTGCCCGCCGATCCGAGGGGTAGTGTAGACATACCCTTAGATTCAGATTGTATAGACCTTGTCTACATGACAAAGTTTCACTGGTATAACTGCCCTGTATCCATATGCAAATCATCATATAATGATTTATCTTGCACCTGAATTCAGAATAATTAAACTTCTGTGGAATTGGCTTAAGACAACAAGGGCCCACTATGGATAACAGGCTTGATCAGAGTCATTTACAAAAGATTTATCTTAAAGGTGACCTTGCAAGGATTTTATTTAAAGTGGCATTCATGTATCTTCATATTATATAAGAGAAAATGGTTGGATTTTTTTGTTTTTAAATTGCTTGTCTTTTTACTTTAGAAATATCAAGACTGTCAGGTCTAGTCTGTGATCTCAAAGTCAAGTGTTTTGTTTGCTGGAAATCTCCTTGAGGAGATCACTGATGTTAACTGTGAGCTCTTACACCACAACTGCAAGAGTCTGTGTGTTGAAGCTTTAACAAAGATGTCCTTTCTCCTAAATATTCAGTGGATGTTGGAATTAAATAGGTGTTCAGAATACAGTGTTTTTAACAGTCTGGGTAAAAAAATCCCTTCGTTTGTCAGGTTTGTTAGTCTCTAAGGTGCCACAAGTACTCCTGTTCTTCCTTTCTCAGTTGCTGAAGCTTTCAGTCGTTGTTTGTTATTAAAGTGGCGCAGTTTCACTAGTTCTCCAGTTACCATAGCATCCCAGGGTACTTTTAATTGGAATTTATACTTAAACAAAAAAAAAAAGCCAAAAAAATTCATTTCATTTTTTTTGGCAGGCGTAGGGGTTAAAAAAATTAGACTGCCTTTATGTGTCATGGCAAGGTGCATAATCCCAAATTTTCCCCCTTTCCATCTTAATATTAAAATAAACAGAGATTTTGTTCGTGATGTTGAACCATGTAATATCTGTAATAATGTGACACTGTAAGTGACTTCTTTCAAATCCAGGGTAAAACTGAGACCCTGACCACTTGTGGTAATTTAAGATCCCACTTGACTTTTTGCAGTAACAGCAGCATTAACGCTGGCGCCCAGGTCAAATTCCAGTCATTCTCCTGATATAAATTATTGCTGCAGATTCAACTGGATACAGGATTTTCTGTAGTGTTGCAGTACACTATTAAATAGTTACTTAGTTCCAACCCAGAAATGGATACATCTTAGTGATGGATGAAGACATTTATCTTGGCAGATACAGACCCAAAATGCTGATGTCCTTACTCGGACTTAGCTCCCATTGGACCTGAGATGCACTGAAAGCTGTAGCCCACGAAAACTTATGCTGAAATAAATGTGTTAGTCTCTAAGGTGCCACAAGTACTCCTGTTCTTTTTGTGGATTCAGACTAACACGGCTGCTACTCTGAAACCTGAAAACCTACTGACCTTTTGCAATATCTGAAGTGGCAGGCACACAGCAACTTTCAATGGGGGTTTTGTGAGAGTACAAACTAAATAAGGGCTTGGTCACTTCATTCCACATATAGAAAGAGCTTTGAAAGGCAAAGCTCCCTCCAAGGAACCATTCTCATTTCTCCATTCCAAAATATAAATGCTGCAGAGGCTTTCAACAGTAAGGAGCTTTGCTAAGAATCAGGCTTGAGTTCTCTTGGACTTTCTCGTATTATTATTTTAAGTCGTTCCCAATTTTAATTGACGGGGATTGTGTCTCTTTGCCTGAGACATAAATATTTGGTGGAGTTCTGCGTGGCGGATGGCCAGGGGATAGCCCAAAGCTGCGGCAACCCAAACAATCAGCCAGTCATGCCAAGGTCTGATCACTTTGCACTGGACAGGCAAATAACGTAACACCTCCATCAGCTCCGGCGGTGACACAGGCTCCCCTTTCAGGTCCATTAACCACCTGAAGGAGCTTTAGTCTGGGCCTTGACAAGAAGGTCAGGTTGCAGCACTGGCTTTCGAGCAATCGCTGCTTGTACGCACACAGTGATCCAAGGCACATTGCTTTGCATGTCATTCAGCCAGCTTACGTCACGTGCTCATCAAGCAGTTACAGACTCATTGCACGTCTGGGGTCATTGAACAATAATGGGAAATAAAGGCTGATCCTTCACAAGGATAAGCAAATGTCTCTTACATTCTTGTTGCTGACAGTGCCCAGCCTGTCAATGGACTTGAAGTGCTGACATGAGAAAACAAGGGTTCCTTTATAACCAACCGTACTATGGACTAAATGCTAAGGGCCAGATGCACAGGTGTGCAAGGAAACCTCCCCTCCACAAGACGACCTGTCACATTTCTAGTCGTCGAGCTTACTTGAGTACAAGAACTTTGTGGGAGATTGGCGCTAGCCAACCCAAAAGAACTAGGAGGGAGGGGAAAGCCACAGCCATGGAGTCACCCTCACTTCCTGTGCCTGCCACACAGAGAAATGGTCCTAATCTGTTGCCCTTAGGGCCTGGAAGAGTTCTGGTGGCAGCATAGCCAATACATGTTGCAAGGAGGGAGTGAAATAAGAATGCACCACTCAGCAGCGACTCCTCGTGCCACTTCAGCAGCACCATTCCTAGGCTCCAAAGGAAGATCTGGTTTGAGGAGAATGAGGGCCACACCAGTCACATTTGACCCTTAAGGAAATAAATTAAACCAGTGCTGCTCTCTGGGCCACCGCCAGTGCTTTGCTGGCCAGAGATGGCCCTCAGAGTAGAGACTAGAAATACCCACCACATTAATGCAGGGAAGTCAGAAGCAGCAACAGAACAAACTAGCTTCCCAACCACTAGACCACACTCTACCTCCAGATCTGGGACTAGAACCAAGGAGTCCTGGCTTCCAGTCTAACAAGCGAATTCCCATCACTGTTTGAGAGCACGGCATGATGTTGGTTGCAAATAATGTGCATCTTTTTTAAGGTGATGGTTAAAAATTAAAGGAGTATTTTGTAGCATTGAGCTCCCTTTAACAACTTTATCGATTCGCTCCTTTCTTGTGGTGCCAGCATTTTAAATCCATTTAAGCTACTTTCTGCAATTTTGAACAACTCTTTTTAGATACTATTCCTACCCAAGCCATCACTTCTGTCTCCCCCAAAAAGCAGGCTAGCAACTGCTTTCACAGTGACACGTAAAGCCTAGAAATCTAATGTAGCAAAGGAGCCCCATATCGATCCGTTAAAAAGATCAGTTGCGCAGGAGGCTGCATAGCTCACTGGGGAAAGCAATATGCTGTAATCCCGCCCCACGCACACACAACCAACTCAACTGTAGCTCATGGGAGGCCGTAAATGAAGTCAGTTTGTTCCTTTTGTTTACAGCTCCCCCTGCAAGGGTGGACTAGGGATGCGCTGGCCCATGTCACTCAGTGTTCCGTTATGGATGAGTGAGTGTGAACCTGCTCTGCTGGGCCAGCCATTGAGGCTGAGAAAGTGTGTGGGTGGGGGGTGTGTGGGAATCTCAGTCCCACCACCCTACCAGTGCCATTGGGGGGTGCAATGAGGTGAGGAGAAGATTGGCCACTTATGACTACTCTCTTGGTGCCTTATAATGACATGATTTCTCCCCTGTAGAGCAGCAAAGTCTATTTGTGACATTCTGATATTAATGCTGAGGTGGCTGCCAGTCAGAGAACAAATGCTTCCAAAGACTTTAACTCTGTCACGAATAAATGTCTCTCAGAGCCAGGGGCAGCTCCAGGCACCAGCACGCCAAGCGCGTGCTTGGAGCGGCAAGCCGCAGAGGGCGCTCTGCCTGTCGCCGCGAGGGCAGCAGGCAGAGGGTCCACTGGTCCTGCAGCTTCAGCAGACCTCCCACAGGTGCGCTGCTGAATCCGCGGGACCGGGGATCTCCTGAGGCAAGCCACCAAAGGCAGCCTGCCTGCCATGCTTGAAGCAGCAAAATACCTAGAGCCACCCCTTCTCAGAGCAGCACCATGCTCTAGTGCACTGAGCACAAGTCTAGAAGCGAGGCGTTCTTGAGTTCTGCCACTGATCCTCTGTGTGGTCTTGGGGGAATCTCTTAAATTCTCCATTTCTGTATCAGTACAATGAGGAAATGCCTTTCTACCCCATTGGGGGGCTGGGAAGAGCAATTAGTTAATGCTTGCAGGATGCCTAGAAGAGAGAGAGTATTGCAGCCATAGATGCTTTAGTACTGTGAGTACAGAATAATGAATAACTTCTTGTGAATAAGTGGAATGCATCAGACCTGGCATAAGCATCTGTGATGGAGAATCTAGGGTTCAGATGGATGAAGATGCAGAAGCTTGGATGCTGATCTGAAATACAACCATCCAGAGACCTTTAATCTAGAGATCCATCAAGAGGCTCATAAGAGAGCCTGCAATGCTGATCCTTCCAGGTTCTGATGATCAGAACCATCAGAGCACGCTAGTTCATGTTCTTCACATCCCTGCTAGGGCTAGGAAATGCAGAGTCAGAAATAAGAATTTTAAAATTTAAGCAAAAGAGTTTAGAGCCTCAGAAGAGCTCCTGGCCAAAAGTGGCCACTAATTTAGGGTGGCTCTGTTTTGAACAAGCCAACTTGAGAGGCCTGGGGCCTGACTTTCAGAGGCAGTGAGCACCTGTATGCCAGCTGAAGTTACGGAGAGTGGCAGTCGCTCAACACATCTGAAAATCTGGCTCTGGGTGTGTCTCATTAGGCTCCCAAACGGGGAGATCCTGAAAATTAGTAGCCACTATTGCCAATTTGGCTGCTGAGTTTGTATTGGGGGGAAGGTTCAGGCTGGTGTCAAGCTCTCCAGGTCATCCTGTGCAACTGAAGTGAGTGGGACTCCTGGGCACAGGTTCAAGACCTTAGATACAAAACACCTTAGACTAGAACCTATTTAACTCAGGTATGTTTCTGTCCTCAGTAATTACTGTATCATTACCACACAGTATCACACACTGCTACACAGTCCTTCCCATAACCACTGTACGCCACTTGCAAATGCTTCTGCAACCTATGGACATACTGCAAAGTAAAGCTTCTTAGCACAGGGTGGATTTATCCCATATTGCACTAATTGTCTTGGTTCAGGTTTAATAATTCAAACATATGTGAAAGCTGGATTCCCCTCCCCCCCATTCGTAATTAGCATGAAAGGGCTTTTTTTTTCCTCTCTCCCTCTCTCTTCTTTTTAAATTCCATGAAATGACTTTGCTGCAGGGCTCCCTAGCCAGGTGAAATATATTGCAAGGAAATATTCACAACCCAGAAAAAAAAATTGGGGGAGTGAGAAAATGTCCAGAAGCAAAGCATGACTTGATGATTCATTGTGGGAGAATATTACTTCCCATCTTTGTGGTCAGTGTCCCTGCAGGCTGAGCTTAAAATATAAAAGAAAACCCCAGCACATATGCACACACAATCTCATTGACAGCTTTAGGCCAGGAATTCAAAATAAAGAAGAACCCAACAACAGAAATGCAAGGAATGTTTGTGAAACTAAATGTTCTGAATTTGTTTACAATTCCCTGTGTCGGTGCCAGGCCTGGCTTTCGTTGTTCCACAGGATTAAATCAACTGCCTGTGGGAGGGGGTGGAATTTCTGACGTGAATCACATTTTTTTAAATTTTCAAATGTTACCCAAACACATTTGCAGTGGAAGAATCCATGTGTCAGATTTATCCCCCTGCTGGATTATAATTATTTATTTCACAGTAGCATCTATGAGCCCAAGCTAAGTTTAGGGCCTCATTCTGCTGGAAGCTAAACATAAGCATAGTAAGACAGTCCCTTCCCTGAAAAGCTTGCAACTGAAATATATGAGGGAGACGAAGGGTGGGAGGGGAAACAGGTGCAGTGCGATGAAGTGACTTGCCCAAGGTCACGCAGTTGATCAGTGGCAGAGCCAGGAATCATTCCAAATCTTCAGACTCCTACTCCACTGCCCCTCCATCATTAATCTTAGCCACACTCATGCCGGATTGTGATTGGATTTTTATTACTTTTTGATTGTTCAATTTCTCCCAACTTCCTGGTGCCTAACAGGCTGTAAAAGGAGACTGTCCCTTGGTGAAACATTAAGTGTAAGATTTTTTCTGAGAGAGCGCCTGTTCTTCCAAGATTTCCGGACCCAAGCTAACTAGAAAACTAGTCCCATCTTTGGCTGTTCATTTCATCGTGAAATGAACCTCTGAATCTTCTGGGATTCACTCATTGCTAATAAAAAACACAGTTTAAAATCACTGAAATATCTTGTAGAACATGTGGTACAAATATGGACCTTCCACATGAACAAAGGTGGTGGTGATTGCATCTGGGTTAGGTTTTGGCTAGAATCAGGGCTAGTAAGGGTCACAGCTGCAGATTCAAGGTGCTGGAGGGTGGGAAACGTGCTCTCTACTATTCAGCAGATGCCTCATCTAAACCAGCAATAAATAGACAGTGGTCCCATCAGGGTTGAAACCCTTCTGTAAGAACGGGTTTGGATCAAGTGCAAACACTTCTGACATTCAAAGAGGTTCTGACTTGAAGGGGTGGAGGTTGAGTCATGGAGCTGAGGGCCTCTTGCTTGCCGGCAGGAGTTGTTGGGATCTTTGTGTGCCACACCAAGGTGTGCCATGCAACATCAGGATGTCCCACTATGATCAGTTTGTGCTTCTGCTCTTCCATCTGATGCCTCCCTCTGGCTCTCTCCGTGCTACTAGGAGTGGGGAGGTGGTGTCCCCCCTCCCCCCTTCTTGACTCTAGGGGTCCCTACCATTCCAATCTCTTTGGTTAGCACCATGCTGTGCATGAGTCATGTGGCATTAGGGTTACCACCTCTGAAATGCAAAAAAGAAGGCACCCTCCTTCCCACCCCCACAGAAGGCAAGCCCACCACAACCCCCAATCATAAGGCAAATCCGCAACTCCCTACTTATAGTATCTAAAGAGGTAACACACACAGATAAGATGGATAACATTTCAAGTCTCCTCACTCTCACATGACTCAAACCCTCTCTCACACACGTACCATGCGCTTGCGTGTTGGTGGGCAGACAACTGCTGTATTTTCAACAGGTTTGATCTGTTATTGCTTGAACTGCAGAACGTGAGAACACTGAAGCATCTTTAGCTGGACCCAAAGACTTTTCACATTCGATATCCCAGTGTATGGTGGTGATAGTGCAAATCTTTAGACCTACATAAAAATCGAGCAGATTCAATTATCTTTCTGACAACTGGCAAATCCATTTTAAAAAAAAACCTGGCCAGGCCAGACAAATACCGGCCAGGTGGTAAACCTGTGTTGCATTAAGGGCTGCGTTGCTCCGCTCACTCTGCCTGTAAACTGGCAAGAGCTAGAGGTGCTCAGACTCGGCATGTCCACCAGAGCTGCCTGCAGAGCCTCAAAGTATATCTGTTTCTAGAATATCGCTCATTTTGAGTTTCCCTTTCCTGTGTCTGAAAGATTGCAGAGCTGGATAGCTTAAATGTCACAGCAGGAAAAACGTGACAAGGTATCCAAAGCTAACAGAGTTGAAACCATCTCTTTTGAGGAGCATTTTGGTGTCCTATAAATGGCAATTCAGTAGGGCTGGGTGTGTGTGTGACTTTTTCCTATCCCACATGAATGTTTGAGATTTAAAAAAAAAATGTCCTGTCCCAAATCAGGACAAAAAGTCCATCTCAAAAATGTCTGGGATCCAACAAACCAAAAACAAACATTTCTGCTTGGGTCAATCAAAATGTTTAGTCTCAATAATTTTGAACCATTGCATTTTGATTCTTTTGGTCTTTTTTCCACCTTTTTAAAAATATCAATCAAGCTCCATTTCTTATCAAAAAGCCATTTCGAACCGAAAAAACAAAACTTTTCATTTTAAAAAAGGGCAAACTGGGAAGTTTTGACAATATGGAAACTTTTTGTAATGTTTTGAGTCAGGAAATTCAGCAGAACTGATCCAAAACCACCGAAAAAGAGATTCGGTTTGGGTTCATCAGCATTTTTTGGTAAAAAAAAGTTTTGTCAAAAATGTCCCAAATGGTTCTACAGTTCAGCTGAACTTGAGCAATGCAACAGTGACTTCTAGTGGCTGGTTCAGTTAGTCTTGAGTCTGATCTGGAAGATGATTGAAGGAGGCAAGCCAAATTGGTGTTGGTTTTGTATATGTCTGCCTTAACCTTCCTTCTTGATCTTTGCTCGTCAGGGGATATGAGAAGTGGGAGATGAACGACACTGTAAGTCACAAACCATTTCATAAGACATAAAAATACCTCTGTCAGGCTGTTTCCTAGACTCCAGTTGGTGCTGAAAGGGACTAATTATATCTGAAGGCAATATCACTGGTGCTTGACTGTGCTGTACAACTTCCACTCTCTGATACAAAAACTCACATGAGCCACGTTAGCTGCTTTCAGGGCCATCCAGCCTTGTCTTGCCTGCTGGTTCCTGTGTCCATGTCATTGTGAAATTGCAACCGAAATGTCATTACAGCAGTCCTTATCACCATGTTAGTCCTGCCTCACACCAAATATGAGTCATAAAGGATAACGAAGATCTCTAGTTTGAGGCACAGTGGTTTTGCAATGTCAGCTAGGCTGAGGCATTGCTGCTTTGTCTGTAGCTATCTGCTAGAAGATCCGCTTCTAATTATGGCTATTGATGATCTCATTGGTGCTAGTTCCCCCTCCCGCCCTCCTTGTTCCCTTGAGATACCATGGCATCTTTTCTCGGCCAATCTCTGCACTGATATTTCAAGCAAAGGTTACGGTGCTTGAGAATAAGAAGTAATGGCACCAAAATGTTGACGCGAATTGGAAAGTAAATTCAAACAGCAGTGTTAGCATATTAATCTGTGCAGTGCTGACTGCTCCAACCTTTTGGAAATCAAGAATCAGGTTACAGAATAGTATGAGGTTGGCTTCAAAATTATGTGATTTTTTTTTAAATGGGTTCTTTTTGTTCGCCTTTTGTTTTGTTTTTGTTTTTTGAGACCATCTAGGTTTCAGCGTTTTCAAGCTTTTCTCCACAACCATGAAGCCTAGAACCTTACTTTTTCTTAATGTATGCTGAGATTTTTCTTGTATTCGCATGACTCCAAGAGCTGGGGCTTTGTGAAAACAACAAATGTTATGAGACGCATGATAAATTCATGAGAGAAGTAAGACCATGAGTGCACAACATTCTTGATGCTCTGTGTGTGTGATATGCTGTCAAGTTCCAGAGATGCCACCACGTCTTTACTCTCCTTGCATGAATTTACCTAGAGTTGAGATCTAAGCTTGGGTCCACACTGGAAGAAGAGAGAAGAAGAGGCAAAGATGGAGAAGAAAGAGAGAGGGCTGGTGGGAAATATGATTTTACATTTAGTGTTAGTGCTCAGCAATGAGAGGTTCATAAGATAGCGGAGCAGCCCTGGAACAGGCTACTGGTGCTAGAATGAGGATGCTGTGTGTACACAGATAAGTAACTCAGCAATAGCTAGCCAAACACACATGCCCCAAGAAGTTGTGGAGACATTCCTAATGCTTTGTATGATTTAACCAACACCTGGACACGTCTATAGTTTTATCTGCAGGAGCTGGACTGGGGGCTTCATTTCTGCAAGAGGCCACAGTACTGTGTCTGGATCCCTAAAAATTGCTAGGTAATTTCATGACCCCTAAAACTTGTAGATATGCAAGTTACAATCAGTCTCAAGCTGCTACAGGTCACTTGATGTCCTGAAAGGGTCAGGGAAGAACTCACACACTGCCATTATGGGGGTTTTCACCTCCTCCTGCTGCTGCGGTGGGGACTGGCTTGGGTCAATGTCTGACCCAGTGTGACAATCCTAGTGGGCTCAGAAGGTCTGACTTCACTGTAAACATACGCTGCTGGTAGGAGCTGGGCCAGGATGAGACCTTGTCAGGATAGCCCATCACTAACCATTGTTACAGATAGCCAAGGTGTAGGGAGCAGTGGTTAATGTTGGGGATTCCCAGCTTCTGATGCATACGGGTATGTCTACCCTGCAATCGGAGATGCAACTGCAGCTACCACCCGTGACAATAGCAGTGACGCGGTGGCAGCAAATGCAGCAGCATGGGGTATCCAAGCCTTCCCGAGACCCTGGGTATGTACCCAAAGGTTAGCCTATGCTGCCAGGGCTTCACTGCTATTGTTAGTCAGGCTAGCTAGGTCAAAGCTAGCTCCGGGATGTCTACACGCGCAGCAGTCAAGCTACTGATTGCAGCATTGGCGTCCTCAAAGAGTTAGGGGGTGGAACCCTGGAGAAGTCTAGGCTTACTGCGGTGTGTACCCCAGTCACGTGAACAAGCGTGCCATCTACTCAGAGAAAATCAGGCCCTTCCTTCTCTCTGCCCCTTGGGAAAAAAGGGAGCGCTGGCAGCCTGGTAGTTGTTCCCCAGGGGAAACTCCCTTACAGGAGGGAGAAGGAGCCTGGCTTGATGAACACCGTTTTTGTGTAACTAAACTAGACACACATGTTTATTTCTCCAGTGGCAGGTGACAGACGCAACCTGGCAAGTGTGATTCTGTACCTGAGCTGAATGTCAGTGACACTTGGCAGCTGAACGCCCTCGGGGGGGAAGCTGCTTCCTTTAGATGGTAGCACGGTCCCGTGAGTAATGCTCATGTGGTGTTCAGTCCCTTCTGGTGACCGTCCGAATGGGGCTACCCTGTTGTACCAGAAATGCCTGTGTTGGACTGCACTGCCCAGCACCTTTAGGAGGAAGTTGGGCTTGACTCCATTTGGAGAGTGGTGATAAAGCATGCTGGGTGGATAGCCGCAAACTTCTCCCCATAAATAAATATCTCATGTATCCACCATACCACAGGTGCCATGGGCCCTGACTGGACAATCAGCTGGTTTAATAACCTGGCCGCTTTCAGATTAGCTTCACTATTACTATTAATTTATTAATATTGCAGTAGCATCTAGATGCCCCCGTCTGGGATTAGGGGCCCACTATGCTCGGCGTTGTACGGACATAGAGGGGAAGATGGTCCATGCCCTAAAGAACTTACAGCTGGCGACTGCACACAAGATGAGAGTGATCCCATTATGAGTAGTGCGCTGAGCAGCAGTCACCCTCCACCAGATGCCAAGCTATTGTCCAAATCAAATTCAATCTCAGGGGCAATTGCTGCCCTTGGTTGGGTTTCTACCCAAGCCAAATGCAAGGGCCACATGTCTCCTCATGGGGGTGTTCCCTTTTCCTTGGGACATTTACTTCGGTGGAAAGAGCCTAAGCACCACTCAAGTCCCATTGAAAACCTATTTGGAGGGGTTAAGTGATGCACAGGCCTTGCGTTCTTCCCTCCACTTAGGACAATTTCACCCTTTGTGCATTAATATCACCCACTGATAACAGATGTCATTGTGAAGAGAAGGGACATTTCCTGTTAAAGTCCCACTTAATAGCCCTGAGGCAGATTCTGTTTCCATGGACATCAGTGGCAAAATTCTCATTGGCTTGAGTGAAAGCAAAATCAAGCTCCTGTAATGTGTGGGAGTTTTAGCAGATGCTCTGGTGTTTTCTTACTGCTGTGTAGGCTTTCCCTTTTCCTTACTCCTTCTGGGGCTGTGCAGCCTCTCTCTCTCTCTCTCTCTCTCTCTCTTATTCTTTCCTTGGTAGGGTTTCCCTGAGGTTCCCCACAAAATGGAGAGTACAGAGCAGAAATGGTGTTACTGGAGGCCCCATCCCTTTAAAGCGCTCTGAGCTGCAGCTTTCATCTGAAGATGATGCTGTTAATTCTCCTCTGGCCAGCAATATGCTGCCAACGACTTGACTTCAAGAAGATAGCACAAACATTTTCTCCTGTAACCTGCAGTAAACTCTGTATCCCAGGGAGGCTAGAGAGACCAAGGAACATAACCCCTAGTTTTGCCTGTCCTCAAGAATGCTCCCTCTTAACCCTGACCAAGGAGAGAGGCAGTAAACACACCATCTAATCTCTGTTCCTGCACAGTGTCTTGAATACACTGAGAAATCTGGCACAATGTTCAGTTTGTGTCACATGATGGGGAGGGGAGGACCCGTGGAGCTGCCTACGGGTGGCCTCGCCCCGGGAATGGATGGAATTTGGTACGATCCTAAGGCAAAGTCTTCTGCAGCCATGTCCTTATAAACCCCAAAGATAAGTCATCTCTGGGCAGGATGGTTTAGCAGCATCCACCAGCACTGGGGCTGGGCAGAGCACGACTTCGTTATATGCAGGGAAGCCATCCCAACCGTCCCCCTTCAATTTAGTCACAAAATTTTAACAAGGGGTACCAGAGAAGCCCTGCCAATATAATCTCAGCCTCTGGCCCAAGGTGGTGTTCAGGCAACTGAGTGCTAGGGAGGGGGATCAATCTAAGATATGCAACTTCAGCTACGAGAATAACGTAGCTGAAGTTGATGTATCTTAGATTGACATACTGCCGCTCCCCTGTCAACTCTGCTTCTGCCTCTCGCCCTGGTGGCGTTCTGGAGTCGACTGGGAACGCGTTCGGAGATCAATAGATAGATCGATAGATTGATCACTACCAGCCTATCCGGTGGGGAGTGTAGACATACCCATGGATGATAAAAGCAGAAAGGACCCCTGTGATCATGTAGTTGACCTGCTTTTGCATAGAACTTCCCTGAATTATCGTCTGTTTGACCTAGATCTGTTAGAAACATCCTATCTTGATTTTAAACTGACAGTGATGGAGAATCCCCCATGACTCTTGGTAAATTGTTCTAGGGGTTAATTTGCAGCAGCCTGATGGTTTAATCAGCCTGGACAGGATGGGATCTCCTTGGTTACCATTGAATCCAAGTTAACTGCTGCCATTCCTGGCTGTTCGCTGAGTATTTGATATATAGTGCATTGAATTCAAAGTGTCTTTTCTATGCTGCACCATGGTACCACAAGCATCTCCTGTCTTCAGAAGCTCAGATAATGCAATAACGACCTCAAGTGTTTCCCAGCTGTTAACATACCATGAAAAATAAAGGAAGCTATTACCAGACAGGAGATGAAAATATCCCCTTTTCCTAGGCAAGATTATTGCACTGAGGAAATGGAAAAGACTCATTTTCTTTTGCAAGGCAACTGGTATTTAGCTTTAGAAATGTACATTGCAGTTCCTTGAACTGTTTGTTGGATTTTCTCACTAGAGTTACTTCAAACTCAGTCCCTTCTTTCTCATTAGGTTTGATGAGAGAGAAACTTGTAAAGGTTTCACACTAAAGACTGTAACTTGGAGCGAGTGTTGGTTTATTTGGGAAGGTCAATTTTCTATGTCATGGATCTGAGTTCACGCACAAGGTCTGCTCCAACTCCTGCTGGAGCGAATGGAGATCTTGCTTTCGGTTTTAAAGGCTACAGTTAGGATATCCTAGAAAGATCCCCTCCAGGTTTCTGGCCAGAACTTTGGATCAATCAAAACAGAGAACCCACAAAGAAACTTTCCTAGATTTTTAGTGTGGCATTTTCAAAGGCCGCTAAGAACACAAATCCTATTGACTTTCATTGGCACTTGTACTTGTTAACTCTCTTGGATGTTTTTGAAAAGCCCACCTTACACTCAAAGCATGTAGTCTGCTACAGATAGACCTTTAGCCTGGCTAGGCACATCCTACAAAGCTGCTTTTTGCCTTAATGCTTCATTTTAGTGCATTGCTTAAAGATTGTCATAACTATAAAGGGAAGGGAACAGCCCTCCTGTGTATAATACTATAAAATCCCTCATGGCCAAAGATACCAAAATCCTTTTACCTGTAAAGGGTTAAAAAGCTCAGGAAACCTGGCTGACACCTGACCCAAAGGACCAGTAAGGGGACAAGATACTTTCAAATCTTGGTTGGGGGAAGGCTTTTGTTTGTCTCTTTGTTTTGGGGGTTGTTGGCTCTTGGGACTAAGAGGGACCAGACATCAATCCAGGCTCTCCAAACCTTTCTAAACTCGATCCTCATATTTCAGACTGTAAGTAAACAGCCAGGCGCGTTGTTTTAGTCTTATTTGTTGTTTTCTCACTTTAAAGTTTCCTCTCTCTGAGAGGATTACCTCTGTTTGCTGTAACTTTGAACCTAAGGCTAGAGGGTGTTCCTGAGCTATATGAACCTGAAACCTGTAAAGTATTTCCATCCTGATTTTAACAGAGATTATTTACCCTTCTTTCTTTAATTAAAGCTTTTTTAAGACGATTGATTTTTCCTTGTTTTAAGATCAAGGGGATTGGATCTGCACTCACCCAGGACATTGGTGGGGGAAGGACAGATGGTTAATCTCCTTGTGTAAGATCCAAGGGTTGTATCGGTGTTCACCAGGAACTTGGAAAAGGTCTCTCAGGCTAACCAGCAGGGAAGGTTTTGGGAGGAAGGTTCCAGACTGAGGAAACTCTGGATGTGGCAGCAAAACCGAATAGCTGGTATTAAGGCTGAGAGGTTTATGCAGTCCCAGCATCGTCCTCTAATTCAGAGGGGAGGGACCTGACAAAGATCTTGTATCTGGGACACAACATGAGTGTGGATTATGGTGTGCTAAGAAATGGCATCTGCTCAGTATAAGACCTATAGAATGGCCTCAGTTCTTCTTATACACTACACTCTCTCTCTTTATTCCCCACCAAGTTTTTTTTTAAGTGTATTTTTTTGAAATAGAACCCTAACTGTGCACTTTCCTCAGATATCAGGGTGAAGGGTACCTCAAGGTCATCAGTGCAACCCCCGCTCAGAGAGCAGGACCAATCCCCAGACAGATTTTTGACCCAGGTCCTTAAATGGCCCCTTCAAGGATTGAACTCACACCCCTGGGTTTAGCAGGCCAATGTTCAAACCACTGAGCTATCCCTCCCGCCCCCCAAAAGTGTTTAACCACAGGAACATGTAACTGCCTACATCCCAAGTTTGTCTGTGAAGTCTCATCATGGCTGAATCACCTTCCTTTCCATACTCACTTCTCCATTTATCAATCCATGTATGGTGTTAGCCCCTTTTACTAGAGCTTCACACTGAGAGCTCATGTTGCGCGGTTTGTCCACTAGGGCCCCTAAATCCTTTTCCGAGTCTCTGCTTTCCAGAGGACAGTCCCCATTCTGTAGGTGCTGCCTGCCTCCTTTGTTCCCAAATATATGGATCTGCATAGGGCTTTATTATGTGCAAAATGAAACAGTGCAATAAATTCCTTGAGGAAATGAGTGTGTTTACCATGCAGAATAATAATAAAAATGCCACGTTCTATGTATCAGCTTGACTATGTGTCTTTCTGTCTCGTAGCCGGACGAACTGACCAATGCTTTGGAGATCAGTAACATTGTCTTCACCAGCATGTTTGCCCTGGAGATGGTCCTCAAGCTCCTTGCCTTTGGTATCTTCGGTTACATCAAGAACCCATACAACATCTTCGATGGGATCATAGTCATCATCAGGTCACTGCACGCTGCATGATACTTTCCACCATTCGCCTCCAAGTAGCTCCAGGAGACTTTAGACAAGTCATGTCATGCAGGGGTAGGAGTGATGTGGGTTAGTGTGAATTTAGAGCAGATTGACCTTTTAGGGTTGTATCTTTAGAAGTGCTGTCCAAACGAAATGGATGTGACAGACGAGGAGTTCTCTTTCTGCCACTCATCTGGCGGCGTGGTGAATTTTCCACTGAAACCCAGCAGAACTAGTTCTGGGGAAAGAAGTGTAACGACCCCAAGTTGCGGCAGTACAGTGTTTTCCCGAAACGAATACATGAATACGTGACCTGGAAAGGCAGGAACAGGGCAATGCTGTAAGAAGGTGGGATTCAATAGGTAATAGATGTGGTGCCCGCTACAGAGGGCTCCCAACAAGTGGTAGGGGTGCTGCAGATCTGGGGTGGCTTGTGCTGGCACATGTGCATGGGAGAGGCTTCTTCTGCATCTGTCCATGCTGTAACTGGCTTGGCCTGCACCAGTCATCCCCCAAGCTTCGTGGCTGCTAAATTCACTCTAATTTTGAGAAGGAAAAACATCAGGCCAGATCCTCGGTCAGTGTAAATCAGCATAGTGTTGTTGACATCCATGGTGGGATGCCGTTTTACACCAACTGATGGCTGGGCCCCTGGAGTTGAAATAAGTCATGCCAATTAGAGAGGGGTCCAGAAGAAAGTCCCAGATTCAAACAACTCCAAACTCTGAGATTGTTCAAACTCCAAACCCAATTTTACACCTGGCTCCATCTCTTTATAATAATAACTGAACTAAAACCCCCATGTTTGAACCCTATGGAATTGCAGGGCCTTCCAAAATCCTGATCTAAATTTTATGGCTGGAGCCCATCTCTGATTTGCAATGGTCCAGACCAACAATGCGTATACAATACCATTAAGTAATTTACTTTATCGCTAGATGCTATAGAAAACAAGCAGGTTAAACAACACTATAGAGGAAATAGATTAAGCATATATATTGAAGGGGGCTAATTCTGAGATCTTTCCGAAGTCAAGAAGGAGGCAGAGCTGCAGAGGCAAATATACAAGTTGACCTCCCCCCACCCACACTACCTGTTCCTACAGCGCTCTCTGATCCCAGGTCACAGGCTGGGCCAGACACCCTCTGAGCTACCCACAAGCCAGTTAGCTACGGGTTTTGTTGTACTGTACATCAAACTGCTACGAGTCAGACAAGGACAGTGAGTTTGTTGTTTTCCCTCTTGTGCTCCCATAGTGTCTGGGAGATCATTGGCCAATCCGATGGAGGCCTTTCTGTGCTAAGAACTTTTCGGCTGCTCAGGGTCCTCAAGCTGGTACGCTTCATGCCCGCCCTTCGCCGCCAGCTGGTGGTCCTGATGAAGACGATGGATAACGTGGCCACCTTCTGCATGCTGCTCATGCTCTTCATCTTTATTTTCAGGTACCAGCAGCTGCTGCTTTTCTCCTTGGATTAATTGTTTGGCTTGCTTAAATAATATGTAAATTAGAGTGACAATAGAGCATGTTTACCATGCAGCCTAGATGACAGATGTGCTCACAATAGACTGACAGGCAGATATTCAACCGATGATTTACTTCTTTGAGGTCTCAGTGTTTCATGCAATCCTTGTAATTCTATAGACAAATGAAGAACACAAACTGACAACAACAGAAAAACAATCACTCCAAAGTTCCTGAAAGGCACAGGACAGGAGCAGCAGAAGCTTCCTAAAACTGTGGTGGGCAGGGGGAAGAGAGCTGGTGAATCAGCACCTGAACCATGGCCCTGCCCCCTCTTTGTCACCCCTCTCCCCTGAGGCCCTGTTCCTGCACCGCCTATCCCTCCTCCCCCAAGAGTTCCCCCTCTGTTCCAGCGCTCCTGACCCAGGAAGTTGTCCACAAATAGAACTTCATGGCTTCATGTTTTAGAGGGAGGAAGTATGGGGTCCAGGAATTACTTTTTTAACACTAGACTGCAGCTGAATGGCTCAGGGGTTTGATAACAGGGCATTCAGCCTGTCACCATCTCCACCATTCTGGGTTTGACTCTGACCAAGGTCAATAGTGAGGATATGTGATCCAGAGAAGCAAGAAGAACTATGGAGGGAGAGTGGGGACAAAGTGGACAGTTGACCTGATGTTCTTTCGGGGGGCTATTTACCCTACTTTGTAGAGAATAGCAAGAGTCATTTCCAGTGCTTGTTTAGTAGCCAAAATGAAATGGATTGTTGGTCTTAGTTAATTTGGTAGTGGAAAACTATCTGTAGCACCAAAAGTCACTTCCCAGCAACTCCATGGGATCTTCTGTCCATGTCAAATAGAAGACTTTTGGAATAATAGTCCAGATTCTCAGATGATTCAAATTAGCTTATTTCCGTGGATGTGGGCCCACTGGCTTCAGTGTAAATTAGCTGAGAATTTGTCCCAATACCTATGGCAAACATCTTGGAAGATGGTATTTTTTATTAAATACTCAGAAACCGCAAGCAATTTATGTTAACTGTTAAATCTTCTGAATGTTTCCCTTGGTTTGTGTAATTCCAAGCTGTTTTCTCTATTCTTTCTCTGTTTGATGTCATTCATATTTGTATATTTGTCATGCATATTGTATATTTGTCATGCTTATGTCTTACGGAATAGTTCCTGACCACATATCCATTACGCTGCTTTGATAGAAGGAACTCAAAAGTGGGGGAACAGCTACCATTGCAGCTGCCACTAATTGGCCACTTTGTTGGCATTATCAGCAAAGAGAATGAGGACTGAATGGTTAATGAAGATTGAGTGACCCTCTCAAGATCCTGGAAGTGGTCAAATCAGCTGTGAGGTCCATTTTTCATAGAAGATCCCTTTCTGGGAAAATGTCTGGGACCTGGTTGTCCTGAGCCATGACAGGTCAAATGTGCTTTGTTATACTCACATTTAGTGAAG
This sequence comes from Chelonoidis abingdonii, assembly GCF_003597395.2. Classification (NCBI taxonomy): domain Eukaryota; kingdom Metazoa; phylum Chordata; order Testudines; family Testudinidae; genus Chelonoidis; species Chelonoidis abingdonii. Next base: position 5,880,872 of record NC_133777.1, read on the forward strand.
GTATCCGCTTTTTGCCTGAGTCCTAGATAATGAACGGAAAGTAGCCCCTCCAGCACCCACAGCCCTCTCCAGAAATTCCTCAGAGAGGATACTGGAGATGGAGATGGATTGTTTGAAGAGTCTTCAGCCATGTCACTCATAATTCCTTGGGCCAGTAACATCCATCCCCCGTCAAAGGCCACATAAGGTGTAGAAAGCTTACCAACTAGTATTACAGCTCTGTCAATGGGAACCCAGAGGCCATCGGGTTCTGAAATGGTGGGTCATCTGTAGGCATCTGGACTGAAATTGCAACTAGAGGCTGGGGGCCTCAAGAACCAGTACATTTGGTGATAGTTCACCGGGGAGTTAGTGCAGGAAGATAAGGACAAAAGTTATATCTAAGTCATGCTATTCTGCTTTCACCTTCTGGAAAGGCTGTTTTGTTGCATATAGGAAACTCGTGCTCTGATTCACCTTGTAGTTGGTGTTCTCCTCTAAGGAGGTCTCATTTCCTGCCTGCAGGAGCACAGATAGCACTCTCAATAGACCCACAATGTGCAGCTGTGACAAGAAAGTGACCCCCAAAAGCCCTAAGATGCTCCCTAAAACCATGTGTCTCATGCAGTGATGTCTTCTATGTCACTTCCTTTCCCTCTCCAGCATTCTCGGCATGCATCTTTTTGGATGCAAGTTTAGCTTGAAAACTGATACGGGGGACACAGTTCCAGACAGAAAGAATTTTGATTCCTTGCTCTGGGCCATTGTGACCGTGTTTCAGGTAAGATCTGGGACCGCTGATGAGTTTTATTCTCTACCAAGCAGACAAATGTTGTTGCCTTTCAAAAAACTTCATTAATAGCATCACAAACTTCACAAACAGCATTAATTGGACAAACTTACCTTGAAGAGGTTTGTTTCAGTTCTTCCCAATGAATCAACTGGTCTCAGACTAACTCTGAGTGGGCAGATGCCCTTGTCACAAAACCCACCACTATAATGATCTCGCTTCTTAGCAAAAGCCAAAACCTGAGAAGGAATAGAGATTGAGCAAAACTTTCTTATCATGACACTTGTACAGATAATAGCAGATTTTCTCAGTTCAGTTTTGATTAAACTAAAATGTAGGAAAAAATTCTGGTCGCCCAAAACACTTTGACACAAAACATTTTGTTACATTCAGGGTTTTCTTTTTTTCAACTTTGTTTGAAATTTTATCTTGATTTTTTTAGGTATAAGGAAAAAGCAAACGGATAGAATATTTTGACTTTGAGGGAATTTTTTTTTCCCAGACAGAAACATTTCAGCAGATTCAACATGAATACATTAAATGTTTCAGTTGACCCAAATCTGCATTTTTTTTTGCCCAAAATTCAAGAAATTTTGCCCAGCTGCAATCATTATACAAGTCAGGTTGAAACATATCAGTCATTGTGAAGGAGGCTTCTAAAACCATTCAGTGCTGTACCTGTTCCGTGAATAGACAGAAGACTTCTGTCTCCAAGGATTCCAATCCAACACCTTCCTCCAGCACTGAAATTCACTTTTTAAAAATACTGTGCTTTAGAATTGGGGGGCGAACAGACTGTCTCAGGCCAGTCTAGCTCAGCAAATTTTGTAGGTACTGGCTACATAAACAGTGGATTTGGGTTGAGGATTGCTGGACGGTAAAGACTGTGACACAAAAGAAAAGCAAGGCAGAGGACTGGAAAATCTCTATGTAAACTAGCCGACTTTCCTGTGTAGACAAGATCTAAGGTATCATTGGAATGACTCATATACTGCATAACAGAGCAATGAAGCAACTATTTCCAGGAAGGTATCTCTCCCCTACATTAGCTGTCTTTCTGCTTAAGAAATCAGTCCTTATAATGGGAAGCAGAATGAGTATATTATTAAAGGCCCCCTTACAACCACCAATATAGTGGATGAGAGCTTAGGAATATTAAGCAGGATTCCTAGGTACAGGACAGGTGCTCCTCATTAAATGAGTTGCAGTCCATGTGCAAACTGATCCAAACTCTCTATAATGCAGAATGTTAGCTTTCCCCTATATAAACAAAGACGGATTTTAGTTCATTGCGAGGGGAAGCTGACATCACTTCCATGAGGTTCATACTGTTTTAATAGTGGCTCATGTATTTATTTTTAACATTCGAAGTAGTGTGTGTAAGTAGATTCAGGGTGATGCACAAGGACATAACCTTAAGGGGAGGCACAGGATAAAATGCAGCCGAATATGCTTTCCCACCCCCAGATGCCGCCAACTTGTTCCTGTTTTACAGCAGTGCTAGAGGACATCTTCGTTGTAGAGTTTGGATTAATGAAGGGCAAGAAACCATCGTCTTTTTTTTTTTTTTTAAGTCCCTGGGTTTTTCAGCTATGGAAAAGTTGGCAGGCTAGGAATATCTTGAGTGAATCTTATGAAGGCTCCTTACAGTCAGACTAGTCTTTTCAAAGAAAATCTGTTTTCCTGCCAGTTTATCATCTTTTTTCCACCCAACAAGCAGTTGTTTCCTGAGTTTCTGGAGATCCCTCGTGTCAATGACTGTGAGGAAAACCTGTTTTTTTTCCCCAACTCCAGTTAACTCATAATGAGAAAAAATGTTCTGATGAAAGGAAAGTGTGGCCCTGAAAAAGTGTGACCATCTCTTGGCACAAAACTGATGGTGCCATGGCAGACCTATGAACTGGTAGCTGATCACCAGAGTACACGTAATCGTTTGGGAACTTCCCCCCCGTGTAGTAGAAGTCGCTGCTTGTGTGCCCGATACAATACCAGAGTGGAGATTTGAACTAGCAACCTTAGTGGGTCATAATGCCTCTAGGTGAGCTGATAGGGGACCTAGTGCAGAAGAGTATCTCGGGGGAAGCTGCAGCTTGCAGATCTAGCTCATGTGCTGAGATCTAAATAAATAGATCCTTTGTGGTTTCATCTGGTTAGCTGTCTAGTGGGTCAGAAAGGAGAGCGAGTGCTGCCTCTGTAAAGGAGAAAGGGATAAATCAGTGATTAAATGTGCATTTTAAACCAGCTGATCCCGGTGAGCAGAGAGGAGTAATCAGAAAGTCTTTCCTCCCCACTCCATGCAGATCCTCACCCAGGAAGACTGGAACGTGGTGCTCTATAATGGCATGGCATCCACCTCTTCGTGGGCGGCACTCTACTTCGTGGCCCTGATGACCTTTGGCAACTACGTGCTCTTCAACCTCCTAGTTGCCATCCTGGTAGAAGGCTTCCAAGCAGAGGTAAGGGGGCTTAGCAAGTGATGGGGCAGGGAACTGGCAGCTGCACGTAGGAAATGGGTGAGGGGTTCAGTCTCATGAGCTCTTCATCAGTAGGGAAATAGCAGTTTATTTCTAAATGACCCTCCAAGGACCACAGCAGAACGTGGCCCCCCAGACCCTCCAATAAAGCCCACCTGGTACAAGACAGGACGTTGATAATCCAGTGCTCATGGAGGGAAAGGACCAAATTGAATTAAGCCTGGTCTACACTTTAAAGTTGGTGTCGCTGTGTTGGCTAGTTGGAGGTGGGGGCAGTTACTGACATAGCTATGTTGGCATAAGTCCTAGGGTGAATGCAGTTATACCAGTATAAGCAGAGTAGGAGTGATAAAGCTTGTGATGAGGTGCCCTTGTGATGCCTGGCTAGCTCTGATGATTCCATCCTTGAGAGGAAGATCCAGTGGTTAGAGCACATGCGTGGCATTCACAAGACCACGGTCCACCCGGTTTCCGGTGTGACCCTGGGCAAGTCGCTAAGGTTATGTCTGCCGTTTGTGCTGGAGATGTAAACTGAATCATCCTGAGCGTGGTCCCAGCTGAGACTTGCGGCACAGACTTGGGCGAATGGCTGCTTCCACCACTGTGACTATGCTTCTGGTTTTAGCGTGCTAGTGTGGGTATGTCCTCTTGCAGGAATTGACACCTGCCGCACCTGCACTGATGTGTCTACACTGGGAATTGGGGATGTGGATTGCCAGCTCGAGGAGAGCTCTCATTGAGCTAGCATGCTAAAAATAGGATGTGCTCGGTGGGATGGGCTCGCCGCTCTGAGTATGAACCTATGGTCTCTGGTGGCAAGTACTGGGGACAGGAGCACTGGTCTGACCCAGTATGGCTGTTCATATGCACCCCCACCTGAAAATGAGTGCTATAACTATATATGTGGCCAGGGGACTGGATAATGTCCAATCACCTGTTCTTGGGTAAGGAAGTTTAAAGAAATAACTATTTCTCGGTCTGCTTTGAAAAGTTTCCAAGTGTCAATCCTGGATCCCGCTGACCTATTCTGCTCTTCTCCATTTTTTCCTTCGGAGCAGGACAGATCCATAAGTAGCATGGAGTTTTAAATGAGAATTATGATCCTATTTCTGGTTTAATGTATTATGAAGAAGCTTTTGTGAAGTCGGTAGGGCATGGACATGATTTTGAGACTCGCCTAAAATCATCCAGCCTCCGTTCAAGTTGAAAATAAAGATCCAAAAAGCCTGAATCACATTTTTGGATTTTTGAATTTTTTTTGTATCCCCAGGCATGCAAGAACAGAGAGGCTGCTTCGCGCTTTGGAATATTGAACCAGCGCTAAGCACATGGGAACTCAGGGCTGGTCTACACTACGGGGGGAAATCGATCTTAGATATGCAGCTTCAGCTATATGAATAACGTAGCTGAAGTCGAATATCTAAGATCGGATTACTCACCCGTCCTCACCGCGCGGGATTGATGTCCGCAGCTCCCCTTGTCGATTCCGCAACTCCGTTGGGGTTGGTGGAGTTCCGGAATCGATATAATCGCGCTCGGGGATCGATATATCACGTCTAGATGAGACGCGATATATCGATCCCCGAGCAATCAATTATAACCCACTGATATGGCGGGTAGTGTAGACGTAGCCTCAGAAACAAAATGAGGAATGGTTTTCAGTTTTCATTCTCTAAATTCCCAGGGTGTGGAGAGGGAAAGAAAAGCTTTGATTTATTAATTATTTTTGATAAGTTTCCATCTTGTCCCCAGAAATCTCATCATATTCATATTTATTCTGCTTACATTACACTGAGGCAACACTGTGGTTCACTGGGAAGTACCATTGAAATATGCATGCACCAGAAACACCCTTCTCCTAACTGTTACAACAACATTTTTCCCCTTTAAGGTAATCTGTATGGTTTCCATTATTAAAATGTCCCTTCCCAGCTTCCTGATAAGTACTAGGACAGGCAAATTAATGGAAACAGCTGGAACAGAGCCCTAGTTTGAAAATGATCTTATCTTCATTGTTTATTCCCAGGCTTACAAAGCAGCTTTCTCAGGATCATGGATCTGTGTGATACGTGCGCTTTGCTGGGGATGCTACAACTCTTTGCATCCTTGCCTCTTAGTACAACTGGCACGACCCTGCTTCTATTGAAAGTCTGTGGAAATTTTGCCACAGACTTTAGTAGAAGCAAGATAGCCCAAAAAGAAGGAATTACCAGTATTCATGGAGAATCTGGCTGCTGTGTCCCAGCAGGTCGGAGTTTTGCTCTCCGGTGTTAGTTGTCTTCCAAGTCACATGTGCTGTGCAGCAAGCTGGACCCAAAGCCTGTTGGAAAGTGCCTGGACTCTGATACAGCCGGCTGACAAGTCTGAGGCCGATTCATTTACATTTTAATATGGTAGCTTTTCATGGATTAAACATAAAAATGAATAACCCAATCAGCGGAATAACCCTGGTGGTGTTTATTTTTATATTGAACTCCATTCATTTGAAGCTGTTCCCCATGTTATCCGTTTTCAGTGTGCTGCAGATTTTTGCACTGACGGCTACATCATAGAAGTAGTCAATTGAAGAGGGTTTGAAAACTGGCAACTGATCGGGGACACTTTGAGTGCTAGGCAGCTAAGAAGGTGGGGGAGGCAGGCTGAGATAATTGGCTGGACACATTAGCTGCACACTATTGTATACACGAGCCACGGTAACACAGGGAACAGCACTGGACACAGAACATTCATTAGGAGGTTTCAGATATACCAGCCAAATAGAAATGAATGAAAGTTTCAATCTAGACTTTCCCAGAGCTTGGATGTGTTTTGAGGTGGGAGTGTAATAGGAAAAGGAACTGGGTATCTAGACTGTAAGTTCTTCAGGGCAGAGATTGTCTTTTTGTTCTGTTCATACAGGACCTAGCACAGTGGAGTCCAGGGGCCCCTAGATGCTGTGGGAATACAAATAATAATACTGTTATGTGTGTATCACTGCCCGCTGTTAGATGGAATCAGAATAGCTCAGATGTGTGTCATAGGCCCTGTATTGCTAATGAGACTCTCCTTGAACTCAAGAAGCAGGGACTGTTCTTTTTTGGGGCTGAAGGATCTGAGTTTTATCTTTTGCTTCTACCGCCAAGTCCTAAGCCACTATAGATTTGTTACAGTAGGTAGAATTTGAGTGATAAGTGTTTGTGTTTGCCTTTGCCTAAATCATTCTTCCCCTTGGTTCGTTCCTGCAGTGTTGCCCATATTTCATGACTCGTGTTGCTTTTGAAGCTCCTGTCCCTCAGGGTCCATTAGTGTGTCTCAGCCCCACATCTCCCGGCCCTCACGCTTGAGGGTATTATAAGAATGCTGAATGTGTGTGCCAGCCGACTATGCTGGGGAAGGGCCACCGGGGTCAGCCTTTTGATCTTCAGCAGGTTCCAGAGATAGGAGGTCAAAAACATTCCAGATGAAGTGCGCAGGCTGTGCCAAAAAATTTAATAGCTAATTGAAATCCAGGAGTCTGCTGAGCAGTGCTCCTTTGTGTTCTGCTTGGGGTGTAGAGTAGATGCAGCTGTTTGATGTTGCCAGGCAGACCCAGTCAGTCATACTTTGCACTTTTCACCTGTTTTTTTTCTAAGTGCAAGTCCACATTCACTATTGCTCTTTTGTTTACACCCTTTAATCCCTGTGTGCTGGGCTCCAGCTCCCCTCTGTTTGATAAGACACTTGTCTTTAAATATGTTGTCATTAACTAAAACAAACAATGGAAAAGGACCCAGGGAATGGGCCCTGAATTATTCACAAGCTAGTCTTGGTGGGGGTGGGAAATCGGTGCTTTTGTTAGCCACTCTGCCTGGGAATGTTTTTAACTGTCTTGGGGATTTATAATACTTCTGCTTATTCCAAGCCGTTTCATTCAATATGAGAGAGCAAGCAGAGAAAAATCATATTTGCCCCATATATTTTTCTGTGATGACTTCAGTGAACAAATAACGATGCTTTAAGCAAGTCTGATAAGGGTACCAGCCAAATGCCTGGCTGTAAACAGAGAGTTCTAGTTTGCAACTTAGGCTACGTCTTCACTTCCTGCCGTATCGGCAGGTAGCAATCGACTTCTTGGGGATCGATATATCGCATCTCATCTAGGCGTGATATATGGATCCCTGAATGAGCTCCTGTCGACTCTGGAACTCCACCAATGCGAACGGCGGTAGCGGAGTCGACAGGGGGAGCCGCGGGCGTCGATCCCGCGCCGTGAGGACAGTAGGTAACTCGATCTAAGATACTTCGACTTCAGCTACTTTATTCACATAATTGAAGTTGTGTATCTTAGATCGATTCCTCCCCCCGCCCCCCACAGTGTAGACTAGCCCTTAGAGTTAAGCTAAAGGACAGTCCTCTTCTCCCTTGGATTATACTAGATCAGCTCTCTAAAGCTCCCTTCACATGCCCATGGCTCCAGACAAGTCCATCTCCACTTCAAATATCTTTTCTGGTTTCCACTTACCTCCTGAAGTAAATGTAACCACCTTCCCCTTTTCTCCAAAGCCCTACACAATCAATCTCCTACGTAGAATCATAGAAGCGTAGGACTGGAAGGGACCTCAGGAGGTCATCTAGTTCAGTCCCCTGCACTCAAGGCAGGACTAAGTAATATCTAATACATATAGCGCTCTGGCTCTCGCCTCTATTCATTTGTCCCCTCAGCATGACCGACAAGCCCCTTGGTTTACCATCTTGTGTTCTTACTACCAAATATAACACTCATTTACACACAGGCTCTCTATCCCCCTCTAAGTCCACTGCAGCCTGGGCTAACAGCTACTGTGTCTTCTAGCTTAGGTCGTCAAAACTCATGTTTTTTAGCTCCAGAGGTCACAGGTTGAATCCTTGCTGTGGCAATAATGTGGGGTTTGCGTTAGGAAAAAGAAAATTCTCTCCATTCAGCAAACTTGTTTGTTGCAAAAGCCACTTTGACCTTTCCACAATGTCCTGTCTCCTGCTTGTTCTCTAAACAGCTGAATCGTGCTAATATGAAGACAGAAATTGGTAGCCTTGTGCAATATTCTCTATAAATATGTAATTACAGTCTTTGCAAAATGGACCCTGTTTTCTTGCTAGTGTTTAATAGCTCCTTTTGGAGCTGTTACAGACTGTGATTTAAATGTGTAAGAGACAGTCTTTAAAGCCTGCATCAGAACAGCCCAACCACCTCAGGAATTAAATTTGTAGCATGCATTTTTCTTTCTGGTTTCCTTCATTAGGGGGCTTGGCAAAGCTTATGGTTATAGGCTCATCAGTTGTCTCTTAGATAGGTACAGTCTGCACTAGTGAAATCCCACCAGATCCATATTTCAGCCACAAGGCCTCGTATCAAACTGCATGATTATAAATGAATAACTTAGCTCTAGTTTTTATACAGCAAGGGCTGGCAAATCTTCCTTGGCTGCAGCTCGCAGGAAGAAGCATTCAGCAGAGCTGAGAGTTTTTATTTTCCTGCAGCTTTATTCTTTGATTCGTTGACTAGCTGTTGATGCCAAAATATGAAAAGTCTTTTAAACAGGAATCCACATAAAGTCATATACTGCAGAGAAACTTGTCTGAGATCTTTTGCCTTGCTCTTCTTCTTTGACACTGCATGTGAGTACGGTCAGAAAGGTGGTTATGTATAAATGGGCCTTTCTTAGTCATCTGATCACTCCAAGTCACGTGGGCTGACTTTACTGATAGAATTGAGGAGCGGGGTTTGCTACTGTTAGCCCTCCCCTACAGCTAAGGGAGCAAGCTGAGTTCTGTTCTATCCTATGTGTCATTAACAAAATTGCCAACTGAATTTGATTGGGGGACTCCTTTTATTGATAATGCTGTCAGAGGCAGAAAAAACCCAGCTTGATCTTCAGATCTTGACTTACGAATGGTGCAAATTTGATAGGGACATGAAAGAAAAAGAATAGACACGGAAATCCACAAGGTCATGCTTTGCGTAGAGCATCCCTGACTTACATGTCTGACTTCAGACCTACGAGCAAAAGGGCAAAACTTATGCTTGTGTAGCTGAGTCACGCAGAGGTTCCAGATTGACTGATTGGAAAATTATCTCAAATCTGCTGTACAACGCCACCCAGAGCTTCCAAAATTATGCAGCTCTAACAGCTATTGTATGTTAATTCTTCATCCATGAAACAAAAAAGATGAACATAGGAACTTAGTCCCCTCTCTTAACCTGTTACTTTGGCTGCACACTGCCAAAGAAATCAAATTCATCACCACCTTGGGGAAAGCCGTGTGTGTCTACTGAGACCATGGTGGGTTTGTATAGTTAAGAAAGCTCCTCACAGAGACCAATTTGCACAACTTCTGTGTAGCCTTGATGGGTCAGTTGGACAGCCTGCCAGAGCAATTCTGTCCTGCTGACCACACACAGGATGAAATTGTTTAGGAGAACTTTAGAAGACAAGCATTTGTACTCCAGCCTTTTAAATGAATTTAGGTTAGTCTCTTTGGTAACATACCTGGATATAAGAAAGCAAAGAGCCAGTGTTCAAATCTGGTAAAGACATTTCAAAGAGGATTATGTGGCTTACGGCTCAGCTTTGGCATGCCAAACCTCTCAACAATATAATCTGCTGGTCAGGGGCCTGTGTGTAAAAGGAATCAAGGATCTTCTCCCAAACTCACTGTCACCATTGGCCCTCCTGCTGGCAGTCTAGAAGGAGACACTAGAGACAGAATCATCTGTGAAGACTGAATTATTCTTCCTCACTAGAGGCGGTCCATGTTGGGGTAGCGTGTGTGTGCGTGTCCGTTCACTACTTGTGCTATAGCACTTCTGTGGATACCGAAGTGTCTAATCTGGGGTCTGTTCATGACTATATTGGGGAGGATGTACAAAAGCACTCAGTACTGTCCTAACTGCTCCCACTGAACTCAATGGGGAAACTTCCATCCACTTCAGTGGGCACAGAGTAGGCCAATGCTAAGGTACAGATCACCGGTACAGATCACCAGCACAGTTCCAAGGAGTCCTCTGGGGTTAGGGTGACCAGTTGTTCCGATTTCATAGGGGCAGTCCTGCTATTTGGGGCTTTGTCTTATGTAGGTGCCTATTACCCTCTCCTACCCCATCCTGATTTTTCACACTTGCTGTCTGGTACCCCTGTCTGGAGTAGCGCTCTGAGCTACAACCTGCCAGCTGAGTTTCAGCCCTGAGTGCATCTGAAAATCCCACCCTACCTGTTATAGTAATAAATGATTGTCCATTTGTTTCCTCCAAGGATTTCATGGTTTTCCATGTGATGTTTGTATAATATTCCAGTATAGAGATGTGTAACAAAAAGCAACATGACCAGACAGAATTGTTAGCGAGGCGCCCTGCATGAGATGCACTATAGGCAAGAAAGATGTTACAGCATGAAGGATAAAGACAAGATCGTTTTCCAAACCACTGGAGAGCCCAGCCTGATTTACAGAGATAACAGACTGACAGCACAGAGAGGAAAATCACTGACTGCTGCTCAGAGGTTTCCTCACGAGGCACAGACTCCCTGCTCTCCAGCGTGAAATGCCGTGATCTGTATTTGTTTGCTGAAGATATTGAGGCAAGAGTCAGCCAAAAAACTAGCTGTCATTAAATACTGATCTTTAAAAAAAATATTTAGGTAGATGTTTTGGAAGGAGAGAGTGTTTTAACTGCACAGCGGAGTGGAAATAGCCTGGAGGAAGGTGGTTACTCAGTTGTCATAAAACCACCAAGTCTTAAGTCTCCAGTTGTGGTTATCATCTTCACTTTCAACCCTCTCTCTCTGTCTTCAAGCCACATCTGCTGACTTTACTGACATAAATAAGCTCCCAGTACTATCTCAGCCCTGCAGAGCATGGGTACAGTTATGGAAGAGCAAGCAAGGTTCTATTCTACCTCATCCTACAATGCTGCCAGGTGGCTTCCGATTGCAGAATCTTTATAACGAGGCAGGATGAAAGATAGAGCATGGCTTGATTCTTCAGATCCCTGGATTGAGTTTTTCAGCACTGGCAGGTAGAAAAATATCCTTTTGACATCAAACCCAACAGCTTGTGATCATGGAGAGAGGATAGATACAGAAACCCATGATTCCAAATTTTCTTAGTCACGTCTCTGATGGTAACAGCACTTCTACATTTTGCAATGGGACTCATTGTTCAGTTAGGCTAGACACTGAGGTGAATGCAGCAGCACTGATAGTAGCTATATCTTTTATAAGGGCATTTCAAAGCAGTTCTAATACACATCATAATGCTTAGTGCATATAGTATGATAGTGCCCAAAGGCCCCTATCAAGATCAAGGCATCACTGTACAAACACAGTCGAAGAGAGAGTTCTCTGCCCCAGCTTTCAAAACACATTACAAACATTACTTGATTAATACCCACAACAGATAAGTATCATGGTCCCCATTTTAGTGAACAATGCAACAGCTGCAAACGTCAAGTTAGGGAAAGTGAGGCACAGCCGGGTTGAGAGATTTGCCAACGGTCGCACAACAAGTCAATGTAGAGCTAGAACTTGAAGCATACTCTTCCATGTCCCAGGACTATGCTCTACCCCTGAGATGACATGGCCTCTCTGATTGGATGGAATATGTGGGCAGCCATTGGTCTGGCATTAGTAACTTAAATGAATCCGAGGAATTTTATTCGGAAACTTCTCTTGCTCAAGAGCAAAACACTAATCAGACATTAAATTCACCCGTCACCTCCCTGCAGGGTGATGCCAACAAGTCGGACACGGATGAGGACAAGACATCTGCCAACTTTGATGAGGATATTGAGAAGCTGAAAGACCTCCGTGCAACAGGTAGGAATAAGCTTGAATTTCCTTCTGCAGTATGCATAGATAGCTATGCTATCACTCTGCTTCCAGAGGCCCTGTAGATGGTTTAGGTCAGTGTTTCCCACATGGTGGGTCCAACCCCCCAGGGGGCCTGGTGGCACTCCCTCTCCCCAGCCACCCTCCACCCCCCTCTCTGGTGCTGTGACATCCCCAGGAAGAGGCACGGGGGTGGAGGGGATCTCTATGGCAAGTGCAGTGCGAAGGAAGCTTCCGAAACCAGCAAGCAGACAGCCAGCAGCCTGGTAGCGATTGCAACCCAGCTGTGGGGAGAGAGGGGATGGCTGGGGCACAGAAGGGGATGGGCTGGGGGGAGCCAACCAGGAGGTTTGGGCTTGGAACTAGAGGGCTGGGGAGGGGGAGGAGCAGGTGCAATGGGTCCCCAAAAGACACAAAATACAACTTAGTGAAAAGTTTGGGAACCTCCAGTTTGGGAGCTCTATCCCTGTTCTCTTCCCCTGGGGGCAGTATATTTCATGTGGTGACTCACCTGGCTGCTATGCTTGTGAGGCGGCAGTTTTGCATTTTCAACTATTCAAAAAGTGTTTCGAATATGAAAAAGACTTCCCAGTTTTAACAAATATGAAGAGAGAACGTGTTGCTTTTCAATATATCCTTGCCTCAGATATTAAACTGTATTGGCTATTTGGTCACATTACATCTCGTCCCCTTTTAATTTTCAGGGTGGGGTTTTGTTAGGAGCATTTTCAAGTGTCTTTTGGGTCTGTAGCCAAAATTCATTTGACTCAATGAAATGACGGTCATTTGGCAGCCAAATGGAATTCATTTCCGGTAGAAACAGAAGTATTTTAATGGTTGGGGTCACCAGTTGAGAGTGCTGGAGCAATACTAGGAGATTTACCTGCACAGTCATTCAGCTCAACTGGAAAATTCCAAATATTGGGTTATCAAATTCATCTTCGCTGCAGACGGTTGGCGAACAATCCACAGGCTGAAGTTCCTTTGTATAAACTGTTTGCAGAACCACTTCGAATAACAGGCTCATTCAAGAGCAGGAAGGAAATTGCCACTTATTCTCAGGGAGCTCACAAATAGAGAAGGACTGAATTCTCAGAATAAACTGTGGACAAGGAATAACAGGACCATTTGCAGTCTCCATAAACCTCCTAAATGCCAACATGTGTACAAACAACATAAGGGCATTCATGATCCCGTTATAAACCCATTGGCCTGTAAAATGTGTATAGACAGAAGGATTTTATGTGATACAAATTAGCAGATTTGGGGCTTGATCTTCCACCCCTTGAAGTGATTGGCAAAGCTTCTATTGACTTCAGTGGTTTATGGTCAGGCTGTTTGTGCATAAGCAAATAAGCAACCTAATGCTAAAAATACAAGGCACTGCCTGACAAAATCAGGCATTTGAGGAGAATTGGCAGGGGTAATAAAATCCTTGGCTTTCTCAGTGCAGTGGAAGTGGAATCATTTCCTGAACTACCTGTACCAGTGTAAAATTGTTCTTCTCTCCTACGTATGGCAGATGGTCTCATCCTCTCCCCTCCCCCACACAGCAGATTCTGCAACCATTAAACTGAAATCCACTGAGATAGAATGAATTAAGAGTTGCTCTCGACTCCAGACCTTGTATTTGAATCTAGGCTTTTGATGACAGAGTATTACTGCACTCAGTAGTGCAGAAGGAGTTTTGTTGTATAGATTCTTGTTTATCTTCATCGTGAATACAGTTTCTGTAATTTTAACGAGTACATTATGTTGCTTTCTGAAAAGATCTAATGCTGTGTTGCTGTGACAGCCCCTATGTCTCAAGGAGAGGTCCATTTTCCCTTGCAATGGAGCTGAAACAATATGATGTAATTGCTCCCTTTCTTTTTATTAACTAGCAGCAATTATCAGGGGAAAGTAGTCCATTAGATTATTCTGTTGTATAAGGATTGCTCCTATAAATGTATGCATGGTTGGAAACCCTTAGCATTTCCTGTCCCTGGAATGGATGACTAACCATCACAGCGCACATTTGTACAGTGCCTTCTGCCCCGAAGGAATCCAAAGCACTTTACAAATCATGAAATCTCTGCACCACAAGAAGAGAAGAATAATTTATCCAGATTGTAATTTGGCCAACACATGGGGACTAACAGCCGTTTCCCTTAGGGGAAAAATAATAGTCATACAATCCACAACTCCAATCCTAATTGCTCCTGAGCACCTGAAACTCCTTTTGTAGTCCAGAATGAGTTTGTAACTCAGCAAATTCTGATGGCCTAGCGGACAGAGCACTGGATTGGAACTCAGGACACCTGGGTCCTATTCCTGGCTCTGCTGTTATCCTGCTAAGTTACCTTGGACAAGTCACTTCTCCTCACCATGCCTCAGCTTCCTCCATGTGTTAACTGGGGATAATGATAGCAACCCCTTTTTAAAGCCATTTGAGATCTACTGATAAAGAGTGCTAGGTAAGAACTAGGGATTGTTATTAAGATTGGGCCTTCTGAATGCTCCTGACCTTGGCCTTCTATCTCCTATGAAAGACTGATCTGGCATTGGTGGCACCAAGGAATTTCAATTTGATCTTCCATTCAGTGAAGTCAATAGGAGACAAACAGGTGTTGCCCATTTTAAAAGTGCTGGTTGCAGTCCTCAGCTAAGCTCCTGAGCGGAGGCCTAACTGCAGCTCGCCTTCTTTCCAGAGATGAAGATGTACTCCCTTGCCATCACCCCAAATGGTCACGTGGAGGGCAGGGCTAGCATACCCCCTCCCATCATCATGCGCACTGCTGCTACTCCCATGCCAACGCCAAAGTGCTCGCCGCACATGGATTCAGTGCACACCTTCGTGGACTCAAGGAGAGGGAGCAATGCTTCAGTTGATCCACTGAGCTACGATCAAAAGTCTTTGGTATGTTACCAGTATTAGCAGTTGCCCCCTATTATCTGCCTTTTATGTAACACAGAGGGAGATATAAATGTATAACATTATAAGCAGGGCTGGTAGCACTGCCTCTGATTAAGGTTGCCCAATATTTCCCATTATAAGACCCTGTTTTCAATTGCATATAACTTTGAAAAACTCTAACCATTTGGGCTGAAATTTTCCATGCTGTGTATCAGCCTCAGGCTGAATTGTTTTGGGAAATTGCAGCCAAAACAGTTTAGCCATTTCTGAGAGGGAGGCTGGGAAAAAATACATCGTTTCTCCCCATGTTAAAAAATTCAAGTGACCTTTTCTTTGAGCAGCTTTAGTGTCCCTGTGCTTTGGAGCTAGGATTTGAAATTTAGCAGGGGGTGGGTCAGGGATATGCCCTTTGCCATCCTTGTGAAAAGGCTGCCCCACAGACAGCAACCTCCTGGTAGCCCTGATTCATCCTCAGAGCAGGTCCAGCCTGTGCACTGAATGAGGCAAGCATCATGTAGGAAAAAATAGTAAGTGATCATGTAATTAAAGACGGTATCATAATGCATACACACAAAAAGGCATAATTAAGGTTGCACACTGGCAATCTTCATTTTGGCGTTTACTAATTTTTGAGTACTTGACTTTGCAACCTTTCATGCTCTTTTAACATTTTCAGTGGCTTTGGTAACATATCAAGGTTGTGTACAGAGCTGATCACAAATTGGAATTGCCATACTGTGGGAAATTCTCAAATTTGTTTTCAGACAAAAATTCAAAATATCTAAACCTATCACAGAATGGGAAGATGTGAAAAATTTTGATTTGGAAATGTCATAATGTTTTGTTTCAAGTAGACATTAATCTCTGCATGGCCTGACCTATCACGGTGTTTGATGGGATTTATAGTTCTGGGTCCCTAAGTCCCCATTCCCCTCTATTGCCTGGCGTCCTGGTTGGACTACATCTCCCATGGTACATCGTGGTGACTTCCTATCCCATGATGCACCGCGACTCAGCAGTAATTTTTCCTACCCTGGGTTGGGTGGTGGAAATGAAGTGATGGGTGGGAAGATGAGATCAGACAGCAGGGTGCATGATGAAATAGGGCAGGATGGTCATAACAGTGGATTCGGGCTGCAGAGAAGCAGTGGGGAATCCAGAGTCGCAGACTGGACTGTCAGGTGCAGCGCTGGGTAGTGTGTGGTCTGTCGTCAGGAGGGCTGACGTGACAGAGAATGCCTAGAGCAGTCAAGGTGAGTTGCTGGTGCTGTAGTCACTGGAGAAACTAGGGTCTGGGGGCTTTGCTGCTTCATCTGCAGAAGGCTTAAGGAAGACGAGGTTACTGGGTGTTGCACATGTGAGTAACTGGGACCCGGTGCCCCTGAACAGTTTCCCTTGTTTACGATGGAGGTGTAGGGAGAGGGGATGAGCTGGCTCAGCTGACTGGATGCAGGCAGCCCCAAACATTACACCTGGGCACTCTCTTTGAGGGGTTTCATTTGACTTTTGCACAGGCAAGCCACTATGGTAAGAAACACGTTCTTCTTGGAATGACTGCACAGCCCCCGGGCGTCTCAGAGATGAGCAAAGCATCTGTCAAGCGAAACTAAGGGGTGGTGGCTCTGCAGGGCCCTAATTCCCTGTGGCATTTTAATGATTGGCTAGATGTGAGACCCACCTGTGAGGCCAGAATAAACCATCTTGGAATGACTGCGAAGGAATCTGAATGCTTGTTCACCCCTTGTACGGCTGCTCTGCTCTGTTCTTGTTTATTATACAATGGCCCCTTCTTGAGGGGAACAAACAGAAACCAAGAGCTGAAATAATGGATTATCCTTAGGGAATAACCATCTGAGGGGAGAGAGATGGCTGGAATTACTGAACAGGCAGTAGATTTTGTTGCACTTACAACAGGGCAGTGGGTGGGAAGGCGTGAATACAGAAGGACCAGAGTTAATGGACAAAAACTGGTTTCCATCTATGCTTATCGGCCCTGTTTTTCACTATGTAACTTCAATATCATGTCAAAATCAAAGCAGTAGAGCACTAATGCGCTTCATGCAGCGTGCTGAGGTAGAACTGTTATCACCTTTGGTAAGTTGCTTAGCCAAGGTAATGATTCTGAAAAGAAAACAGATGACTCTATAGTTTGTCTTGGGTTTACATGGGATTGCTGGCTCATGGCTCGAATCAGGACACAAGCAGCTACCCAATGTAACAGCACTGAGATGAACCTTAATCGAAATCAGTGAGAATGCTTAAAGCAGTCAGCTCTGTCTCTGTGCCGGAAGGAAAACGTTAAGAGAAAAGTTTTCTTTCTAGGCTTCACTGCTCTGACCTTGAACGCTTTCATCCCAGGAACCATTCAGCAATGCAAATTGCAGTCACAAAATAATCATCTTTAGAAATTTATTGGGGGGCGGAATCCATTTGAGTGAATATTTAAGGGAAAATGAGGCTACTGTCTGGGTAAAATTTTCAAAAGCACTTAGGTGCCTAAGACCCATTGAATGCCAATGTGATTTAGACACTTAAGTCACGTAAGTGTTTAAAAAAATATTACCTAGTGGGAATAGAGTCTTAGGGCTGGACACATTTTTACTGCCAGAGTGGTGTAAAGGGATCTTAGTTAGTGTAAATGAGAGGCAAGCCCTTAGGAACCAGTTGTGTGATTTTTACTGACACACACAAGAATGTATCTCCAGTGACTGATCCCAGCCCTGCCATCAAGTTGATGTGGAGCAGTCCCACTGTAACTGATTTATCTGAAAAACAGGACTACATCAAGTGTTCTATAAAAGGGCTCTGTGACCGACCCCAAGAGGGGATTCCATAAAATCCTCCTTTGCCGGGCTCCTCCATGGATCTAGGCTCCTCCTGCATGGATCTGGAGCAGGTGCGGAGCCAGCCTTGAGTTTTCATTAGTTGTGCCCAGTTTACATGGGGAATGTTTTAAGAGAGGTGTTGAGTCAGGTATGTGGACTCAGACCCCAGGCCATAGTGCATTGAGTGTAATTTCGGGGGGGAATCAATAGCTTTTGTAATTCTGGAAAAGGGGAAGTCCTATGAAAGCCTTCTTGGAGCCTTTCTAATGTGGCTGGCATGAACAGGCCGGACCCTGGGTGCTTAAAACCGACATGGGATTCAGGAATCCTGCATTGTGAAGGGTTCTAGCCATGCAGAGGGTGCACTTTAAAGAAACAGCTTTGATGTGGGTACACATGAGTACCCAGGTATATGGGAGTCAAGGAGATGAGAGAGATTGCAGAAAAGCACTCAACTGGAACTCCAGTGTTCCCAGTGTGGGGCCCTGTCCAGCAGCGTGAACTTACCTATCTTAGCCCTTAACAACACCTGCAGTGTTCCCTGGCTGTTCTTAACTGAATGCCTGTCGTGTCTCTGGAGCCGCCTGGCAGTTTGTGCCATAATTGCTGGGCTAAATTCCTTTCCCTCTGAGCCATTTCCTTCCCTCTTCTGCTTGAGGGTGAAATCTCATGTGTTGTTCCCATCTCTCAGTCCAGCCTCCGCAGCTCGCCGTGTGCGAACTGGGGACCCAACAGCAACTGGGGAAGCCGACGCTCAAGCTGGAACAGCCTCGGCAGAGCCCCAAGCCTCAAAAAGAAGAACCAGTCTGGGGAAAGAGAGTCCTTGCTCTCGGGGGAGGGGAAAGGGAGCACGGATGATGACTCTGATGATGCCAAATCCAGCACTGTCAGCAGAGCCACCTTGCACCGCCGTGCGGAGTCCCTGGATTGCAGAAGTTCCTTGGACTTGCCTGAGCTTCTCCAGTTCCCCACCGTGCGCCACTCCCTCAGCATCAACCCCATGGCCGTGCTGCCCACAGAGTACCAGGACTGCAATGGCAAAATGGTGCATGTGCCCAGCGAGTTCTTCCTGCGCATCGACAGCCACAAGGACGACCCCTTGGACTACGACGACGACATGGATGACGTAAGTCGCCGTGGGGATTGGGCAGCTGTGGGGGTAAGGGAGCCTTTTCCCTGTAAGGTGCTGTTCAAATCCTGTGCGGAGATGTTACCACCTACTGGCTGGTGTAGATGAAAGAGTCCAGTTCCTCGTGAATTGGCATCCACTTCCCAAAGAGTTTTGTTTGCGAACAGGGGTGTTCTGTTACTGTCTGATCTGTAGGCAAGGTGAAGTGTCCAGGCAATGGGCACCCACTTGGGTGAGCTACAATCCCTGGCTGTGGTTGACCCCCATCTCAACCAAATTTCACCCCAGGCATTAGATCTTTACCAGCCTGTGTCAGTCCCAATCCCAACTGCTGGTCTGAGTGTCAGATTGCCCTGTAACAAGGTTTCTATTCTACCTTTGGTTGCCAGTGTACACTACTTCCATTGTACTCCGTGGGACTTTTATTCATGTCCCTGCGAGGCTGATGGGAGGATAGGAAAGACGGTGTTTTGGATAGGGCTTTGGATTGGGACACGTGGAAACCTGAGTGCAATTCCTGGCTTAGCCACAGGCTCCATTTGGACCTCTGGCACGTCACTTTACTGTGGTGATGGGGGCCAGATAAGGACACAGATAGAATTTGTCTGTGAAAATGAAGACCTAACACTGCCTTGTCCAAAAACCACCTAGAGAGCAAATTCAGAGGGTCGTTTGAGAAGGGCAGAGGGACCCCATGGGCTAAAGAGCCGGGAAAACTAAAGAAAAGAGCAATTTCTTTGTTCTCTCCAGAGTTACTGCTACAGGATTCGTAAAGCCCTGGAGCCCTACAAACCAGCATGGTGCAAGAATCACGAAAACTGGTCCCTCTACTTGTTTTCTCCTCAGAATCGGTAAGAAACCCCAGTCCACTGGGTGGGCTGTCAGCTGAAAACTGGGGCTTGGGAGAAGCTCACTCTGTTCAGCAGGATACACCCAGCCCTGACTGAGGGAGAAGAATTCTGTGAGGGAATCCTCACAGGTCTTGTGTTTCTTTCTCCCTAGCCATTCAAGTGGGTTTTACCACAGGAGGGGCTGTTCCAGACTCCAGTTTTAGTCAGCCCTTCCGTAGGCAAAACTCTTGTATGGGGAAGGACTGAGTGAGAACATCTGAAGTTGGCGCCTTGTGCTCTAAGTAACCTTTCTGTGATAGGCAGAATCACTGGACTGGGCCGTCGGCACCTTGGCAGGAAGCTGAGGTGACTTATTAATACAGTTAGACTTATGATTGTTATTTCTTGTTTCTTTCATTGATAATGAGTGCAGCAAACTGTGCACAGGAAGGTCCTATCTCAGCACACTGAGGTAGTTACCATTGAAGGATTTAAAGGAATCTCTTGGGAAAGGAAATCCCAGTCAGAGGGGTGAGTTCCAAGCTTGCTGATCCAGACTGGCTTCTGGCTGTGACCTCTTCCTTTCTGCCCCTTTTCCCCCAGGATTCGAGCGATGTGCCAGAAGGTTATAGCCCACAAGATGTTTGACCATGTGGTTCTGGTCTTCATCTTTCTCAACTGCATCACCATTGCACTGGAGAGGCCCGATATTGATCCCCAAAGCACGGTGAGCAGCCCCCCATCCCTTTTCCTGCACCCACAATAACTTTTCCCCAGCCACATCAGGGAAGAAACTTGCGGGATGGAGGATGCTGGGTTTCTGCTGTTTAAATGACTTGTCTCCTGCTGTTGATTTCTGTTTTACAGGAGAGGATATTTCTGAGTGTCTCCAATTACATCTTCACTGCAATCTTTGTTGTTGAGATGATGGTGAAGGTAATTATGCGTCTGCACTAAACCTGCCAACCCACAATGAGGTCTGGCCTCTGGGGTCTGAGAGCTAAGATGAGCTGTATTTCACTGCACGTCTGTGTCCGTCATGTACAGCAAATAAGCAAAAGGCATGAGGCCACAGCTTAAATATCTTTCTCCTACTGGTTCTAGGTGGTGGCCCTTGGCTTCTTCTCTGGGGAAAATACCTATCTCCAAAGCAGCTGGAATGTCCTGGATGGGGTCCTGGTCTTTGTATCCATCATTGATATTATTGTCTCCATGGCATCTGCAGGCGGGGCTAAGATTTTGGGTATCCTTCGAGTCTTAAGATTGCTGCGGACCTTGAGGCCTCTCCGGTACTTTCACACTGAGCAAAATGGATGTGTGGGGTTTGGGCTTGTCTTCATGGCAAGCTATTAAGTGTCAAGCCATGGTCTGAATCTACAGTGGAAGTCCAAGTACACAGCTTGGCTGCTGCTACTTGAAAGCACAGTAAGCTAAGCTCCATTCCAGGACTTTCACTGTGTTGTAGCAGTGTCCACCTGGGATGTTACTGTGCAGCTAGCTGGTGTGCGGTAGATTCATACCCAGACTTGTCACACAGTAACTTGCCATGTAGGTGAGCCCTTTGTTTTGTTTTGATGAATCAAGAACTTTGAAGGGAAAGACTTGATTCCTTAAGCTACGGAAACTCTTCTGAAGCAAAATATCCTTTTCAAGCTAGTATCAGAGGGGTAGCCGTGTTAGTCTGGATCTGTAAAAGCAGCAGAGAATCCTGTGGCACCTTATAGACTAACAGACGTTTTGGAGCATGAGCTTTCGTGGGTGAATAGGTATTCACCCACGAAAGCTCATGCTCCAAAACGTCTGTTAGTCTATAAGGTGCCACAGGATTCTCTGCTGCTTTTCAAGCTAGCGCTTATATAGCACGTTTCATCCAAAGACCTCAAAGCGCTTCACAAAGGTGGTGAACATTGTTCCTCCTTTACAGGTGGGGAAAATGAGGCACAGGTTGATGAAGTGACTCAACCACCAACAATAGGTCTGGCCAATCTATCCACTGGGACACACTAAAAATACTGAATGGTTTCAGTACAATGCATGCACCGTGTCAATTGGAATCGTCATGGTAACGCATCTCACTTTATGGCATCCTTGCAAATTCATGATGAAAGTGCTCTGATAGAACAATAGCTGATAATGATGGGAAAACTAATGGTATTTTACCAGGCCGTAAAAAATTATTCTCACCACAAAGAAGTGTTAACAGAAATTGGCAACTTTGATTGTAGTGAATCTGCTCTGGGATGGAAAAACAAGTAATTGCTGTAGTAGAGGGTTCTTCCAAAGTTTGAAAACGTCAGTCACATTTCTGGATTAACACCAAGCCAGGATCCTTCTCTGTTTCAACATCAAAGTCTTAAGAAGTTATGAAAGGGGCAAGGTTGTGTTTTCGTGAAGATTTCCAGGCCAGCTTTTCAGTCTCCAGCCTGGTATACACACAATGTTGAACCAGTTTAGCTAATGGTATGATTTTAAACCACTTTAGTTAAACTGGTACAGCCTCCTGTGTGGACTCTTATATTGCTGTGAGCTTGGCTTAGATTTGTTTATCTGGCATTGATCAATTTACAGTCCCAAGCTAACCCAGTATAATCAGTCTGAAACCAATAAGAGTGTGTCTGCACAGTAATTTAACTAACTTGATTTTTTAAACTAATTTAAAATTATCCAGTGTAGACAAGCCCTCAACGGCGATGGAGAAATATCTGAGCTTTCAATTGCTTATTATCAGAAGTGAATGAATGTGAACACCAAATGGGTTTCGGTCCATCTGTTGTATATGCACACACTCAGCACCTGTGAGGAAGAGCAAAATGACTGGTAATTTGTCTTCACCACTATCTAAAAGAGCTGATCTGGTTTGGGGCAGGAAGTTTTTATCGGACTCACACTGTGTGTATGATGAATTCCTTCCTCATGCTGCATTTTTATCATAATTTTACATATCAGGCTGGCTCCCTAATCAAAATGACATGTTACACTGCACAACCTTACAGCCATTCCCAAGTGAGAAGGTCGCATTGGCTGAGAGTGAATTGGCAATTAAACAGGTCCTGGCAATAATTTGATAAGCTCCAGCTTCTGTAGTCTTTCTCCTGTGTGTGTATATCTAATACCACGTAGACACAACGTAGCTGTCGGCTAGGAAGAGGAAAGGTCATGTTTTCAATATTTGAAAGAGGGATAAAGGGAATTTGCGTTTTGTTTGATAGCACAGTAATAAAGGGACAAGGAGAGTGTAAATACTTGGGGAGTTTTTATCGGCTCACTTTGCCCATACCCATTTTGCATCATGCCCAACAAAAACACATTCACTTTCCCCTGAAATTTCTTCAGAAACAAGATAGGTGGCTCCAGAAACGTGTGGTCCTTAGGAAAAAGAGCCATTTGCCTCTTTCCATCACACTAGTAAGCCAGAAACAATCCGGCCCATTCCTACCTAAGCAATGGCTTTCGTGTATTCGCTAGTTATTTCCTTGGTGGCATTAATGTTTCCATCTAATTTGTTGCTTCAGTCTCTCGGTCTGTTGTCTGAATTTGTCTTTACTGCTACGCTTTTAGACTGCAATCTCTTCAGAATAGGGACCATCTCTTTCTTTGCGTATTTACAGGACCTAGAGCAATGGGGCACTCTCTTGGCTTGGCCTTTTTGGCCAGTACCGTATTTCACAACCCCACTCATAGGATAAAACACCCCTCCCCTTTATAAATGGTGTCTTGCGGTTCAATCCTGCAAAAGGGGCTGAGCACCACAGGCTTGAGGCAGCCTGTGCTTAACTAAGTGCTTGAGTGATCCCACTGACAGCAAGTTGAACATGTGCTTAAGTGCCTGGCTGGATTGGGGCCAGGGTGCTCAGTACGTTGCAGGATTGAGCTCTTGGTTCATTAGCCTTCCTGAACATTTCCAAAGACGGAACATCTGAGTAACTTACAAAATAGGTGTGTTCTAAAGGTCTGAGCCCAAGATTGCGAGGCACAAATGCAGTGCTCTAAACCTGCCTCTGCCTTCAGAAATCCACCAGAAACAGACTCTCTGTGGCCTCGCTTAACCACCCTGCACTTGAGTTTCTCCATTTATTAAATGATTAAGACTGCTGTGAGTTACTGTCTATACACTGCTAGAAATATTTTACATGCTTGGTATTTGTGGGCAAAGTTCAGGCTTGGTATAAGGCCACTGAACGCAACATCTGCCATTCCAGATCAGACGAGTGGTTCAGTATCCTGTCTCTGATGGTGGCCAATATTTCAGAGGAAAGTGCTAGAAACCCTTTAGTGGGCAATTGTGAAAAAGTCCAGGAGAGGGCAATGAAAATGATTAGGGGGCTGGAGCACATGACTTATGACGAGAGGCTGAAGGAGCTGGACTTGCTTAGTCTGCAGAAGAGAAGAGTGAGGGGGGATTTGATAGCAGCCTTCAACTACCTAAAGGGGGGTTCCAAAGAGGATGGAGCTCGGCTGGTCTCAGTGGTGGCAGATGACAAAACAAGAAATAATGGTCTCAAGCTGCAGTGAGGGAAGTTTAGATTGGATATTAGGAAACACTATTTCATTAGGAGAGTGGTGAAGCACTGAAATGGGTTCCCTAGAGAGGTGGTGGAATCTCTATACTGAGAGGTTTTTAAGGTCAGGCTTGACAAAGCCCTGGCTGGGATGATTTAGTTGGGGTTGGTCCTGCTTCGAGCAGGGGGTTGGACTAGGTGACCTCCTGAGGTCTCTTCCAACGCTAATTTTCTATGATTCTACGATTCTATGAAACAACCTGCCCATAGGAGATATTCCTTCCTAACCTTCATCAGCTGGTGAGACTGGCTTGTGCCCTGCAGCAGAAGGGTTTATATCCCTTATACATTTTTATCCTATCTAATGTAACTGTTAATGTTCTTATTGTCTGCTCTAAGGCCCTGCTACGTGTTTGATCTCAGTGAAATCTTGCGGCAGTGAGTCCCACAGGTTTAATTATGCATTGTGTAAACTAAGTCTTTCCTTTTTGGCTTTCAGTTTCAACTTCACCTCCTCTCAGTCTGTTACGAGAGAGTAAATTGGAGCATGAAACTGACTCTATATCCAGGGCATCTTGCATAATGTTGTTATGCAGCCTCGTTGTTTTTTTTAATTGCCGCACAACCATATTCTAAGTTGTCATTTAAAAACAAAGGCCTGATTCTTATCTTTACTAAGGCCCTTTAAGCACACTTGCACTCTTTTTAAGGCCCCTTTATGGTACCCGAATGGTGGGAGATGGCCTTAGTGTAAATGAACACCAGGCCTGATATTTCCAGCTCTCACGTGTGCAAAGAGAACTTTCAAAATGTGAGCCAAATGCAGCCGATGCAGAGACATCTGCCTGAGTGTACAAAGAGCCTTGAACACTAGCCCTGAGAGAAGGGCAGGTCCATGAACACTTATCTCTTTCACAGGGATGTAGTGAGGCTTAATTAATTAACACCTGTACAGCGCTTTGAAATCAATTGATGAAAGGAGCTATAGAATAGTATAGTGTAATATACTATATGATAGGGGACCATACCAATACATATGGGGGATAAAGAAGGGTTGTATCAGCCTGACTGCCCACAAGGAGGAGGAGGAAGAATAAAGCTGGGATAAATGGAGGCTAGACTAGATGGCCCTGGCGGTCCCTTTTAATTCTATGGTTGTATGAGTCTAGGATGAGTGCCAAGCTTTGTTCTGCTGCTTTTTCTCCAGAGTCATCAGCAGAGCCCCAGGTCTAAAACTGGTGGTGGAGACCTTGATATCATCCCTCAGGCCTATTGGAAATATTGTGCTTATCTGCTGTGCTTTCTTCATTATCTTCGGGATCTTAGGGGTTCAGGTAAGACGCTCCCTCTGTAACCAAGCACTCATTCAGATAATCCCTTGCCCGCCAACAAGACAGAGAGGCCATTCAGAATAGGCTTTCCCTTGCTGTGTGAGGCAAGCCACTCCAATCTCTCCAGGGACTTGAAATCCTCTTAACCCAACAGAGGGGCTTCAGGCTCTGTGCCTGAAAAGGGGTACCTCAGCTGCAGGGACAAGGGAAGGAATCCCAAATTCCAGCCAAGGCAAACAATGATCTGTCATTGGAACAGAACCAAGCGCCCATGCCAGGCTTCCCGAGATATTTTTCCTCCCTTCTCTTCAATTTCAGCTTTTTAAGGGCAAGTTCTACTGCTGCGAAGGACCAGACACCAAAAACATCTCCACTAAAGCTGACTGCACTAGCATGCACTACAGATGGGTCCGACGGAAATACAACTTCGACAATTTAGGGCAGGTAAAGTAGTTCTTGTTCCGAGAGGTTTCTGTGTCATTGTCTGATGGGCTCTTCCGAATAAGTCCCTGTCCAGCACTGACCTTCCAGCCATCTCATTGGCAGGTCCCCCATTTAGGCCCTGATCTACACTGGTGGGGGCAGGGAGAGGTCGACCTAAGATATGCAACTTCAGCTATGCAAATAGCATGGCTGAAGTCGGAGTATCTTAGGTCAACTTACCTGGTCGTGAGGATGGCGGTGAGTCAACCACTGCCACTCCCACGTCAACTCCGCTTCCACCTCTCGTGAACTGGAGTTCCGGAGTCAACGGGGATCGATTTATCCCCGTCTAGACTAGACGCAATAAATCAATCCCCGATAGGTCAATCACTACCCGCAGATCTGGTGGGTAGTAAAGACCTGCCCTTAATTTTATTTATTTAAAGGTTTAACAAAACCCAGGAGCTGAGAGTCTGGTCCCATTACTCACCCTGAGTAGTGCCATTACTTCAGGGCACCACTCCTGGTGTAAGGTACAGTCCAGCAGGAATAAGGGGATTGCAATCTGGCCCCCAGTGTGAAATAATACCTGGATTTTAAAAAATAAATAAATAATTGAATCAGATGTTGTGTGTTTCAGTGGCATGTATAAATAAATAACTGCACTGAGCAACACTGCACCTAACCCACAGATCAATCTGTTAGGTAGCCCCCGGTGGGATCCACCAAGGATGTGAGGATGTTTCACCCCTGGGCTCTTTAACTCAACCATTAGCAGTTGATGCTTTAGCTCTGGGGGTCCCTGGTTCTCTCCCTACCATGTTGAGCCAAATGATGGCTGTCACATGCTCTGAGCAGAACCAATAGCATGACCTCACATTTTCACTCATGCAGCATTGCCAACTCTTATGATTTTTATCATGATCTCGTTCTGGAACAGCCTTCCAATGGGAACAGTGGGGCAAACAACCTCACTCGCTTCAAGATGGCACTTGGCAAAATTATGAACGGGACTATATTACAGGCTTGCCTGTAATGGGAGAGGACTGTACTCAGTGATTCAGGGGTCTCTTCCAGTCTTATGTCCTGTATCCTATGTTCCTATTTTTTTCCTTTAAAGCCCCAGCACCTGGAGTCAGTTAATTATGTGAGAATCTCAGCTTTCATTTTTTTAGAATATTTAGCTTCTAACCTTCATGTTTGCAAAGAAAAGCTTACCCCCTCCAGATTTTTGTACACTTGGTATGGGCGATGCTGCCAGTGTAGCTGAGCAGAACCTGGCCTTTGTTTATAAGTGGATGAATGAATCTAAGTGAAACTAAAAATGAAGCTAACCAGTCAGCTTTCATTGTCCAAGCTCCGTTAAATGCAAAAAACAAACCAACAGCTTAAATGGTTAAAATCACAGTAAAATCAATTTTAAAAAATGATCTCCATTGCATTATGAATTGTTTTAGCAGGTCATTTGACTCTTCTTCGTTTCATTTCCTCTTTGAGGCTTGAAATTCATTGTGTTCCCCCATCAACGTCATCTGCAAAGTTTGATTGTTTTTCTCCCCTATGTACTGAAGGCAGAGGAAACTGACGTGACTAAGTAATTCTGCCATTTCTCTTTGATCCCTATGGCCCTACCTTTCCACTGCTAGTCTGAGAAACTCAACGAGCAAATGAGTCCACCCCTTCCTCCCTTAAAAAGACCAAGAGGAGGTGAATAGCAACAGGGCTGATCTTTATATTATTTCTTTTCCTCGCAGGCTCTGATGTCCTTGTTTGTCCTCTCATCCAAAGATGGCTGGGTGAACATCATGTATGATGGCCTGGATGCTGTAGGCATTGACCAGCAGGTAGAAACAAAAGACCTCAAAAAAGTTTTACAAGTTTAATGTTCGTGGTCTGGCTCACTATGCACAGACCACAGCTGTTAATGTAACTGAGTAACCCTCCCAGGCACTCTGCGATGGCGCCGATTTCAGTAGGGGCCTCCAAAGTAGCAACATGGATCTGAACAGCCTGAGAACCGCAGCTGAGCACTGACGGGCACTTCAATCAGGGCTCAGTTGTCCCCTGGATGCCGTCTGGGTGTGATGGGGTCCCAGTTCAGCAAGTGTCTCCAGAAGGAATTCTGGGAATCTCAGCTGGAATTCTTCCTAGAGGTCCCAAGCTCCCCAACATAGCAACTACCCATCCCTTTAAAAAGCTACAGCAAACTCCTCAGTCTATGCCTGGACAGCTTGGGTGCCTGGAGTATAGCCCTGGCCCCAGCATCACCACAACCTTCCCTACCCCCTTTCAGGCCCTGAGTGTCCATGGAGCCACTAAGAGGGAGCAGGGGCTACGTCCTCCAATGGGACTCTGGGCAGTCCCTATGCAGCAAGGTGGGGAAGGATGCTCTTTGTATACCTATGCAGGGGCTGATCAGAATCTTGCTTCTACTCAGAAATGGTTGCAATGGCCCATCTAGTGCAACTTTCACAAGTGACATGGAGCCGGTCAAAATGGGCTTGTTTTTGACACACGAATATGCAGAAGATAGAACGCGCTGCCCACAGGGAGCTCTGAGTCAGCCCTCTTCCTCCTTCAGCATCGCTGAACTGCTGAAGTGAAACACCATCCAGTGAAAGCTACAAATCATGTCCTAAGGACAGATACTTTGGGACCAGAACACGAGCTCCTAGGGGCACTGAAAACATGTACCATTCCACTGTTGCTTTAAGGAATGCATGGTGAACATGAATGTATTTACATGAAATAGAAAATAATTGGGGATGTTAAAAAGAGGAGCTACCGAATGTGAGTGTTGGAAGGCTTAAAGCATTAGCAAAATTGTCTCGAGATTCTTAGGTGAATGGTACCATGTCGTAACAGCGATAGCTCTTTGTACTTAGCATCTGGAGTGTCCAAGGATCTCAGAACAATGGGCCTCTCTTCAATTAAAACTATTTCCATGCCAAAAATTGTGATCTTGCGAGGTTTTTTCCCAGCCAAATTATGGTTTTCACAAAAGAAGGTAAAATTTCAGCAGGGGAGAAAATGGGTGAAAGGAAAACTTGCTGAGAAACAGCCCATGGGTTCTCCAAGCCCTATTCTCCTGCCCATGGGAATCCACCACTGACTTCCCACTGCTTCTGGAGACTTGATATGTCTGTTTTACAATGACACACACTTTTCTCCTCTTCTCTCTTGCCCTCTCTTGCCTCCCATCTCTCAGCCCGTCCAGAACCACAACCCATGGATGCTTCTCTACTTCATCTCCTTCCTACTCATTGTGAGCTTTTTCGTGCTCAACATGTTCGTGGGGGTGGTGGTGGAGAATTTCCACAAGTGTCGGCAGCACCAGGAGGCAGAAGAGGCCCGTCGGCGGGAGGAGAAGCGGCTGAGGCGCCTGGAGAAAAAGCGCAGGAGTAAGGAGCTATACGTGTCTGGTCGGTAGACTGCATTACAAACCAAAATCTTTCTGAGCTCTGCCTGCTTCCAAAGCAAGACTTTTGTTTTCCTTTGGTTTGGTTGACATGGGACTAAAAAGGCCGCTTTATTTATTTACTCCTTTGGCGACGCCTTAAGTCTCAGGGCTACACATTCCCTGGAAGTGTTCTCTGTGAGCTTGATAAATGTTGCCCCTTTGTGTAGACGGTAGGCAGAGTAAAGGCCAGCAAGCCTGGAAAGCAGAGTCCTATCTGAATTACTAGTGAGCCCCTCAAGACATGATTCTTGCATTATCTTCAGGAAGCGGGAAGAAGGCCGTTGGGCAAGTGAGGGCTTTACTGAGTAAACGTGAGCAACGTTTGTCTCATGTGCGAAGGCAACTCACAAAGGCATCCCAGGGCCCTGGGGCTTAAAGTGTCGCCTGCATTTTTAAATTACGATGGTGGTGGTTTAATTTTTTTTTTCTTAGATCAAATAGTTGCGATGCTTTTTAGGATCTCGGCGCATGGCCCCGCATGCCACGCACATGCTGCATGAGGGCATGAGCAAAACAGGCTTGGGAAGAGGAACGGAGCCCCAGTTTGGGGAAGTCGAGACAAGTCTTCGTGAATGGAATCCATTAGACAGGATGCTTGCCTAGCCACCTATTGCAGGAGACCTTTAGCACAAAGCCATGATGTAGGTCTTGGACAGGCCTTTTAAACACGTTGGATGGAAACAGTGGCCACTGGAGAGTCATTAGGGACCTACATAGCTTTGATAAATTCTGACCATGGATTTCTTTTAGGGATGGCCAAACCAGACCAGAGAACATCAGAACCTGCCTGAATCTTTGCCCATTTCTAGAACTGAACCTTCTTGAAAGATCCCAAATGTTTCAGCTCATTTTTCCTGTTGTAATTTTTCACTTTCACTGTCCCTGCCAGGTTCTAGCTGCAGGTAGGAAATAGCAGGGAGTTGTTTGGGAATTCCCAGCATGCCCAGCTGCAGGAAGCAATAGAAACATTCCCAAGAACCTGTCATACATGATTCCCAGCCACATTAGCAGACCCAGGAGACTAGTTTTGAGCTGGTTGAAATTTGTCATACCTGAGTGGAGGGATATGCCCCAAGCTGCAGTTTCTTAGTGGAGCACAGACGGATCTAAGAGGCAAGGTGCTTTCAGCTCCACCAGGATCTCTAGCACTTCATCACATGGATTGTACCCTTATTATTATTCTGCCTCACATAACCTCCTGCAATGGCCGAGTGCCCCTTAATGACAAACTGCCAGCAGTCTCCTAAAACATAGAGCAATAAGCATCTGTTTTCAGCAGGGAGAGCTGCTGTTAAATCAAAAAGTTATGTCTCCGCTGTAATGACATGGCAAGCAGGCGGCTGTGCTCATTGAAACCTCGGCCCCAGCCAGTTCTGTCCTTCCATCCCTGAATCTGATCTGCACTTGAGCCAAAAGGCAGTCTGCCTACATCTCCAACAAAAATTTCCACTTTCCCCCTTGCCTCTTTATTAATTTGTCACAGGAGGTTTCAGCGCGAAATAGATACACAATGAACTCGTGCTGGGCCTTAATCAGTGGCAGATTGACCTGAAACCAAAGCAAGGGCTGCATACTTTGGATTTGTAGCTAGTCGTGGGTCAAGTGGCATGGCTAAAATAAAACCCAGCCCATCTCAAACCTTCCAGCCTCAAATGCCAACTGCACCTCTTCTGAGATCTGAAAAAGTTCAGAAGCAATCCAACTTTTCTTGCTCAAGTGTCTGAGCTTCCAGGTTCAAGCTGAGGTTAGAAGCAGAAATCTGGGGATCCCAGAACGCTGTTCTTGCAGTGTTTGTAGCACAACAGGAGCCACAGGTGATAAAGGTGTTGGGAGACAGCTAGCTTTCATGAGACTTCCAACCCAGGAGGCTCGGAGAACTCAGCTAAGCATCCAAAGCTCACTGAGGTCACTGGGAGACTTTCCACTGGCTTCAATGGGCTTTCGGATCAGGCCACCAAACTCCCAAGCTTTAGAGGTTGCTCCTCATGCTATGGGGCCAGGTCCTGAGAACGAATAAACATGTACAACTCCCATTGAAGTCACCTGCAGTGCATCTCCTCTCCTAGGAAGTCACCTGCACCACCCAAAGAAATCAGCACCACTCCAGATTTAGCCCACCATATTTTGCAATTTACTGCAAGAAATCTTTGCATCCAAGAACACACCTGGTAGGATTGCCAGTCCATGTGCAAATACAGCCAGCTGTTTCCCAAAGAAATCCATAAATAATCAAATGTACCTCACTGTATGATGTTCAGGAAGATAAACTTCAGCTAAAGGAAGATGAAGTGAGGAAAAAGCAGATATTCCCTTTGTAAACTTCTCCTCCTAGACGCTATATAATTATCTTTAGCAGGCTGAGAGGCTCTGGAGATAATGCCACCTGCCTTTAAACTCTGGGATTGAGGTCTGATGTGTAATGAGTTTGGTCTCAGCGCTGTTCCCATTGGAGAAGAATCCATGTCATGAAACTCCTGTGGCGCAATGGACGGCAGAGAGCTTCTTATGCTCTAGGAATTATTTTGGGGAAGTTCTGTGGCCTGTGCTATACAGGAGGTCAGACTAGGTGTTCGCAGTTGTCCCTTCTGGCCTTAGACTCTATGAATCTGAAAGTTGAATCACCTCTCTGCTCCAGAGGGTTTGGTTGTGTTAAGTCATTAATTGCACTGACAAAGTAATTTGGGGTATGATCACCCCACAGTTTCCTTACCTGGCCTCTGGATTTGGGGGTTTTAGCTTCAGTTCCTGCTAGCCCCATAATCATGAGGACTACGGACAGTTCACCTGTGTTTGCAGTTATTTTTTGGAAGACTGACAGTGTATTTTCCTCACTAGTAGTGTCGCTGTTCTCACACATAGCTTACCTCCTGTGGGGCAGTCCCTCATGCAAACTGACATGAGCTTGAAAACTAATGTGGCTGTGGAACAGGAGGCAGTTTGGGAAACCACAGAATCCATGATAAATTTGTGCAGCTGGACGTCTCTCTCTCTTTCAAGATGCAGAGAAGACTAAGCCCTTTTCCAACAGCAGCTGAAGGATTATTAAGGACTTTGAGTTTCCCTTTTAAGTATCTGCAACACTGCACTGCATGGTGAAAAGTATTGGACTGAAATCCCTGGGGACTCATGACCAGACCAAGCCTCCCCACAGGACTACAGAACAAAATAAGTTTCACCTACATTTTCCCACCAGCATGCATTGATCCTGACATAGATACAGCAGATTTGGGGGTAAGAGGGAAGCTTAGCCTCCATGGCCCATTCTGATCATGCAGCTCTCTGCTGAGATGCCAGGATGGGGTTGGGTTGTTTTTTTTTTTTTTGTGAGGTGCACACTTCTCCATTAGGAACTGGCCTGAGACCCACCAAACTCATTTCATAGGGCCCACTACACAATCATCTGATCTCAGCAACTTGCTTAGGCTGGATTTCGATATGCCCCCTAGAAGTCAAAGCCAAATCACCTGAACCAGGCCGTGCCCATTATTCGCCAAAGTTCACTGGAGGCTCCCTCAATTGATACTCATTAGAACGAAAGAACAGCCATCCTGGGTCAGACCAATGGTCCATCTTGCCCAGTGTCCTGTCTTCTGATAGAGGCCGATGCCAGATGCTTCATGAGGAATGAACAGAACAGAGCAATTATCAAGTGATCCACCCTCTGTCGTCCAGTCCCAGCTTCTGGAAGTCAGAAGCTTAACCATCTTGGCTAATAGCCATTGAAGCATGTAACCTCCTTGAACTTATCTAATTTTCCTTTGTACTCAGTTATACTTTTGGCCTTCACAACATCTCCTGGCAACGAGTTCCACAGATTGACTGTGTGTTATGTAAAGTATTTCCCTTTGTTTGTTGTAAAGCTGCTGCCTATTAATTTCATTGGGTGACCCCTGATTCTTATGTTATGTGAAGGGGTAAATAACACTTCTTTATTCTCTTTCTCCACATCTCCTGCTTCAAAACATCAATTCCTTTATTCCTACCCTTGGAACAGAGATTCTGCAAGGTCCTGAAGTCCCCTCAACTCCCAGTGGGAGTTTGGGTTGCTCAGCACTTCCCAGGGGGCCCTTGGCAGCTCACACAGTTGGTCCAGAAGAAGCCTCCAAACCATAACAAGTGGCACTTGTAAGCAAAGAGCAGAACTCACCAGTAGTCTGTAGAGAAAATGGGCTATAGCACAGGCAAATGAGAACTATCCTAATCATAAATGGTTGCTGTGTCTGGTAGTGGGTTAGGTTGATAACAGGTTGTCCCTGGCTCACTGCTCTGAGGCCAAGCAGAGCCAGTCTCTGTCCACGTGAAGGACGCTGTTGAGTTGCTTTCCCAGAGAACTCCACAACCCATCTTAATTCATCTAGAATCCTGGAAAGGTCAGCAAGGAAAGAGCGTAGGAGATATTTGTAGACAAAGGGCCCAGGCGCTGCACAGATGTGGAGTGTAACATTTCCCCCAAGCAGGCGCAGTGAGGAAGACAGCTCTCTGGAAGGGAATCAAGGCAGACATAGCAGGCAAGTTGAGCCTAAGTGTTTTATCACATGCAGGGCCTACAAGAGGTTACCTCAGATCAGCTCATTCTCGTGCGCATGCTTGGAGGATCCCCTCCTGACCGTGTTCGGAATGGCGAGCTTTGGATCGGGAAATGTTTTTTAACCAAGTGAAATCAAACAACGGTCACTTTTTAAATTATCATTTAAATTTAAACTCTGATTTAAACAGCCAAAATCCCACCCATGTTATGTCAGTTAATTTAGAAGACTATGGGTTTGGCTCAAACTGTTTGCAGACTCAGAAAGATATGAAGTGTGGCTGGTGCCGTGTGGACTTTCTGTGTGTGTACGTGACGTACCGTGCCTGTGAGGTGACGCAGTGGCTGTCTTGGCCTGCACAGTGCTGTGTGCTGTTGCTGTTTTGTACCAAGAGGTGGGGGATGAGGAGAAAATGGGTGGCTTGGCATTGGAAGGAAGATGTACAGCAAAACCAGCCATGCGGACGAGGGAGCGCAAGACTGAGTCAAGGTGGTTCAGCAGCCAGCCACAGCTTCTCCTGTGGCTCAGCTGGGCTGCAGGGGCCATTAAAACAGGAAGAATGTGAGAAACACTGAGATGTATCCTCTTTCCAGGAGGCCAAGGGGTGACACACGTAACATACTCTGGGCAGCAAAAGAAGGCTGTCGCTGGCAAATACACAGTCTGGGCACCTGTCTGTCTGGGACTAGCTTCCGACTTGTGTCTGTCTAGTTCTCTGTCTGTGTATGTAAATCAAGCCATATGTTGTGTGTCCTTAAGAGCCTGTGTCTGTGTACATAGGGATGTGTATGTACACAAGTGTAAGGTAGAAGCACATCGGGCTTTGGCCTACGTCTGGGAAATGATTAGCAGTCTGGGAGGGGCAGCTTGCTCACAACCTGCCTATGGCACAGACAGAGCTGGCTCTGCGATGAATGTTAGATAATTATTGACTAATTCCGAGGGCACATCTGCCAAGGGTTACAATAGTTTGGAGACTGTGCGCCATTGCTACAGACCCTGGCCATACACTGCCACACCCTAGAAGGGGTTACATGAACCCAAGGCCCAGCGCTTTGTTCCTGCGCCGACCCCCTGCCCCGAGCCAGTGGGGATTTGGATTCAAGATGGTCTCTTTTCTTCTCCCCAGACTCCTTTCCTTTCCCCCTCATGATGAGGCCCCTCATCAATCTCTTGCTGCTTTAGCTATCTAATCCCCTGCACTCCTCCCCTGCTGCCTGTGAAAGCCCAGCACTAAGCACTTCCCTAGTCCCTGATGAACATCGGCAATGGCTGCCTGCTGCCTGCCTCACTTCCTCACCTGGCTGCAGAGATTCAGCAGACAGTCTCTCTGCCTCCTCCCTCACTAATCCCACGGCAGGATCCCAGCCAGGGATGGGCGGACACAAGTCATGGTACCGTCCCTCCAGCCAACTGAGCCAGGGCCCTAAGCACCACACTCCCCCTTGCTACTACTCACCTTCAGCTAATGTGGCACCCTACCCCTTTCCAGCAGCCTCCCCCACCCTTCCGAGAGTTAGAATAACTGGGGGAATGGGAGGATGCTGGGGTGCCTGCAGTAGGTGCTGGGGCAGCTGGCTGCTTGCAGAGATTGTGGGGGAGATAGACAGTCGGATTGCCCCTCTCCTCCCCTTTCACTGCTCCCTACCCAGCCCCCCATGCCAGCGGGGGGAGGAATTGGTGGCTAGCAGGAGGGGAGCACCATTCCTTCCACTTGCCCCAGCACCTTAACAAAAAACTTCCTCCTGTGACCAGTGTCACTTGAGAAGCACCTCGTGACTTGGCATCTTAATTCATATAGAAGCCTGGAAAGGTCAGCAAGGAAAGAGCATAGGAGATATTTGTAAACCGAGGGCCCAGGCACTGCACAGATGTGGAGTGTAACCTTTCCACCAAGCGTGCGCTAGTGGGTCTTATGGAGGCAACATTCCCAGTGAGATCAATGGGCGCTGGGCCTGATTGAGGTGAAGTAGCGACTGCAGGGACTGGCAGGGATGATTTGTATGCAGCATATTCAGCTGCGAGAGGCTGATATTGACCGGGAGAGTGCCAGGCAGGCAGTGATTGATATTTAGTGAGTTTATTGTAAGCAGGAGAGAAAGAGGTTTAGAATTCAGAACCAGCAAGTCCTGCACACAGCTGGCCTAACAAACTTTGTTGCCCTTGTTCACTCTCCCCCTGCCCCGTTATTTCTATGTCATTCTTACATCTTGTGTCACATTAGTGTCTTCCTGTGTATTTTTGCAGCACCTAACACAACGTGGCCCCGATCCTGACTCGGGCTGCTGGCATCACTTTCATGTAACTAATACTGAGTGTGAATATGCGCTTAGGTATCTTTGCATACAGGTGACGCTGGTGGACTGGGCATCAGGAGACCTGGATTCTAGCTTAACTTCTGCCACTGTTGCTGTATAACCTTGGGCTAGTCACTTCCTTCTCCATGCCTCTGATTCTCCACCTGTGACAGTGGGGATACAGATACTACCCTTTATAAATTCTTTGAGATCTATGGACTAAAGACACTACTTCAGTGTTAGATATAATCGTGCTGTATATTTGCCAGCTAACTGCCCTGGAATGAAAAAGAGGGAAGGAGATTGAATAAATAGGCTTTAAAAATAAAATTTGGTGGCTTTTTTTAAAAGCAGAACTATGTTGTGCCACAATGTAATTGTTAATGTGAAAGCAAAACTTCAAGATAAGCTAATGTATTCCTCCTGACACAATCACAGCCTCCATCAGATATAGCCACTGTATAAATAAAAGTGCTGTAATTTTATAATCCTGCGGCTCCTAGCCTTTTGATGAGGCTTTCAAACGGCATAAAGTGAAACTCTCCTCCCCAGATTAA
Organism: Chelonoidis abingdonii; assembly: GCF_003597395.2. NCBI lineage: Eukaryota > Metazoa > Chordata > Testudines > Testudinidae > Chelonoidis > Chelonoidis abingdonii. The sequence goes on from NC_133777.1 coordinate 5,917,707, forward strand.
AAGCTTTGATTAAAAACAAACGGATCGGTTTGATCTCTTCTGTGTTCAGAACACTGGGCCAATTTCAACCCTGTTGTAATGGCTGAAAAGCCAGTGCACTTGAAGCTGGGGGACATTTGGTCCGTCAAATACAATCTGATGCCAGGTTAAAAGTGAGTGGTGCTATGCCCCTTCAAAGGCTAAACACAAGTACTTAAGACATCGCATACAGAAAAGAGAGAGCAAGCTGGACTGAAAACCAAACCAGTGGGTGACAGCACTGGGATGCCCTCGGTCGAATGAAGAAAAGTTGGAGTTCAGTTTTTAATACTGTGGCTAGTTCAGTGAACCATGGAAAGATCAACTATTGCTGTGGACAGCCTGGTTCTCAGGGCCATAGCATACATGATCACAGCTGACCTTTAATTGATGTCCATTCCCTTGGGGATCCTGGATGGACAAATTAACATCTAGACATTTGTGGTATATAGAAGGAAGAGGTTGGTTTGTTGAACAGACACCAAAGCTGTTCCGTAATGAGACCTGCTCTTCAATGTGCTGATTGCAGACAATTCTCCCTGAGGGTGATGAGGCATTGGGGAAGCTAAGCAGCATTCAGGATCATGTCCATTCTTTCTAATCCATGTGGTGTGTGCGCTCTGTATTCTATAGCCTATTTGAGCTGTAACTGAAACTAGTGCACTGTGTACCTGTATGTTTCACATCTGCCTAGGAACTTAAAAACATTTTGCGTATTTTTCCAGGCACCTTTCTTAATACAGGTATAAAACCAGCCTATGGGAAGCATGCACGTAAACCCACTTGGCTTTCTAATGGTTCATTGCAGAGGAGACTCATGGAGCAGCTTTTTAGGTAGCGCTTGTAATGCCAACCTGACTGCCTTTTAAATAGGAGCTGGTGCTTCATTAATTCTCATGTCAGCAAAATCTCAAGCAGAGCAGTCTAAATATATCCCAGGGAAGGTGAGATTCTAACTCATGCAATTATTAGTCAATGTCAGGAAGCTGGGGGAGAGAAATGAGAACAGTTCACCTCTTGTATACCTTTCATGGTCTCTCTCTTCCCTCCCGTGTTTCAACCAAGTCAAACCTTCAGCAATAACTGATAGAGGTAATAAGACTGCTTTTGACATTTGGTCACAGTCAGCTGGCTGCAATATCATCAGAGAAACCATTTCTATGGAAAAACCAAGGAAGGCTTGCATTCTGCCTGATGGTGTAATTAATGAAGATCTTGACATTTTCCCACCTCAGCAATGCAGTGTTCTCCTCATCAAGGCTCTTCTGCAGATTCCTCTGTCTCCAAACTTTAGCAGCCTGTACAGTAAGTGTGTGCAGCGAACCTTCAGATGAAATGCATGGTAGCCTGGAGACTTTGACGGTATATTCTCCTTGGATATTGGTAATACACACAAATGCATGTCTTTGATTGGACCGAAACCAAGCATGCAAATGACAAGCTGTCACTTTTTGTGCAGATGACTTAAAAATACTATCTCTAAAAGAAATTGGAATAGACAGTGATTCGGCAAAGCTTTGAGCCCACGTGATTGGTGACTTTTCAGGAACTCTTGGTGTGTTCCTACTGGACCGTTACATCAAAATACAAGCCTCATCACTGGTCAAAAAGAAATAGAAATGCAACAAAAACCATGGGACTGATTTTTCTCTCTTGTTGGTTTCACACCAGCTTCAATGAGGTTACTCCTGATTTATAGCAGCAAACCCGAGAGCAGAATCTGACCTGTTGTCCCCTCTGCACATCCCTGCATGCCACATTTAGCAGTGCATGAGTAGCATCTCCTCAAATGGCCATTGCCTGAGTTACTGCACTCAGCATGATGTTGCTGCATGTGTTTCTAGATGTCATCAAACTTTACCCTTGGATTGTCTTTGTATGTGTCTCAGAGTTAAAGTTATTTCCCATCCATTAATTGGCTTAAAGAAGTTAGAGAACTCCAGTAGATTAGGAGTTTTCAAGAGCTTTTTCTGTCTCTCTGCCCACCTCGTATTAAATATCATCCAGGCTTCCAAGCACCCAGCTAATCCTTCATGTCATCTTTCCACAATGCAGAAGAGCACTACACATCTGCTGAGCATATCAGATCTATTGTACATACTGTACATGGCACCTTCATGCTGTACAACATTTATACATATACTGTACATCATAGAGAGGATCCCATATACTATACCTATAGCTCATCATGTATATAGGGAAAGGTCTTTTTCAATAGTGGGACAAGAAGCACTCCTGTGCTATAGCAATTTCCAGGTAGAGTATTTAACTCTGGACTCACACTTTATATTAAGGTGCATTATATAAACAGTTGATAAAGAGTTAATAAATGATAATCGGTTCTTTTAATAAATTGCTAATCAATTGTTATAGATTGTTATAGTCTAAAAGGTCAATAGATGATCATCTGTAGTACCTTTTACTGATGTACTTATAACCAGCTACAGCACATACTATTCATGTCTGTCACATGCTTGTAAGAGCTATTAATCATTTATTAACAATAAATGTACCTTTAATATAAAGTTTGACCAATTTGGGTAAACCTTAGCCCTTCCTGCATGCTGATTTTGCACATTCCCCAAGAAGCCAGTTCCAAATTTCCACATATGATAAGCCTGAACGCACAATGTGCTTCCATGCACAAACTTAAATAAATATTTTTTAATTTCAAATAATGCTTTTTATAGATGTACCATAGGATTAGCCAAACTCAGCTATTCACAGCAAAGACCATCGCTCCAGTTCAACAAAATTTATGGGATTTATACCAGTAATCAAAAACAAAACACACAGAAAAATAATTGTGTTTGCTTTTGTGTTGTTTTTGTACCTCCACGGGCATTAAAATTAAGTCTAGGTGACCTTGATTAAAAAAGCGTTCAATATGTCCCCATTCCACATTTAACCACCAAAAAAAAATAGTAGCTAAAGGATTTGGGTGGATCCAGTTCCTTCTAACCAAATTATTTCAGTTTTTGTGTTCTGATTCTGGCATCATCCATATTACCAAAAAATATTACAAGTGCCACTCCAGCTGGAAGATATTAGCAAGGATGGGAAGATGAGCTCCTGGAGCCTTCTGAGCATAGTTGTTTCATATTTCCCTTCTTTTAAAATAAACTCTCTCCTGCTTTCAACTCTTGAGACATTTAAAACTAGATTGGGCAAAGCATTAACAAAAACACTGTCAGAAACAATCCTGCTCTGGCTTGGATATATGGCCTAATAGGTCTCTAGATTTGGCCCTGATTTAGTTTTTTGTATTTTGTGCTTATTAAATTTGAAACAGAATCAATCGGAAAGACCACAGTCAAAATCTACTACACACACAGTAAGATTACTACACGATCACGGGGTTGTATCCAGAAACTAGTTACAGTGGCTGTGCTCAGGCTCGTTATGCACAATAAATTTCTCAGTTAAAAAAGTTCTTGACCAAAGGCACAGATATTAAGTTCACATGGCCACAGTCCAGCTATTTTCTTGGTTACTCCCCTGCCCTGGTTCTTAAATTTCAAAAGAACCTTGCTCTGCATAATGTTAGAATTAATGTTTTAATATATTTCACTTTTAGCATGTTTCCTTTGGGTGACCTTCACTTCTGGGCAGTGGGACTTGAGAGTTGTCCTGCACAGGGTGAATTTCACCCCACTGGAGGCATACAGCAGAAAATGTCACACCTCCAAGCACCTGTCTAGATACAAAAGAGAAGGAACTAACACTATTACAGTCTGCACTATTTGATGTGCTAAGCCTCTGTCTTTGAATCATGGCCGCTTTCCGTTTGCAAATCTGAGTTACTTACAACAAAGTCATTGTAGGGACAATAGGTACAGAACATTCCACCCTATCTCCTGGGGACCGTTACCCTTAACCTCGTCCCCTATGCTAATAACCATCCACCAACATGTGTTCCTCAGCTGCCTCATCCATCCTTGCATTCCCTCAAAGACCATGCCTAGCTGGTAAATCCCCTTTCTCATAGAAGATGAGTCCAGGTTCCCATTCTCATTCCCATCGACCTGTAAGTTGTTTGATTCTAGCTGAGTGAGAAGTAGAGATGCTCAGCCTGTTCCAGATAAAACAAGAACTGCCCTGGCTCTTTGCCCCAAACTGGAATTGAACCTGTTGTGGGTCTGAAGACTTTTCCTTCCTTAATTTCTGTTTCCAATCCTGGCTCTTGCACTCCTTGCTTCCAACCAGAGAGTGAAGTGCCTGAGATAATATGAGTGAAGAGGCTGGTCTCTGATGTGACTAGAAGTGGTAAGTACAATGAAATCTTGCAAGAGAGAACCTGGCCTTCCAAGTTATCCAAGACAGTTCTGTCGGCCCAAGAAGCCTGGATTGTTCTGATAAGGTATCTGATCCTTTTGGGTGCTTAGCTGAACTGAGTCTCCGAAGGGCCGTTGTTGCTAGTTGGGAGGCCTTTGTTCATTCCGTGTGAAGGTCGGTGCCTTGCGTCTGCTCAAAACTCTTTGGAAGCCTCTGATCCCGGTCAGTTCATAGGAGGAGCCCACCTGGCGCCCAATTTTGTGTGTAAGGCCACGTCTATACGACGCGCCGTATCGGCGCTTTACAATCGATTGCTCGGGGATCGATATATCGCGTCTCATCTAGACGCGATATATCGATCCCTGAGCGCGCTTACATCGATTCCGGAACTCCACCAAAACCAACGGAGTTCCGGAATCGACATGGCGAGCCGCGCACATCAATCCCGCGCAGTGAAGACGGGTGAGTAGATCGATTTTAGATAATCGATTTCAGCTACGCTATTCTCGTAGCTGAAATTGCGTATCTAAAATCGATTTTCGCGCGTCGTGTAGACACGGCCTAAGAGACAACAGTCAGGAAAGGATGTTGTTTGATACCTGCCAACGTGCCTCACCCTGGTAGGAGGGAAACATGGTCATTCCCTTGCGTTTGCTTGTCTCTTTCTGCAGAAGCCCAGCGCAGACCCTACTATGCTGACTATTCCCCGACGCGGAGGTATATCCACACCCTCTGTACCAGCCACTATTTGGACCTGTTCATTACTTTTATCATTGGGGTCAATGTCATCACCATGTCAATGGAGCACTATAACCAGCCCAAGGTAAGAGCCTCCTGCCCTCCTTGGAGAGCAATCAGACAGTGTGTCAGAGCAATTAAGGACCATATCCTGTTCCCTGAATATCATGGGAGTATGACCATTGATGTCAATGGTATCTGACTATGGCCCTAAGCGAAAACTGACACGAGAGTGTTCCCTGTTCTTTGAGATGCTTCTGAGGACATCAAGTATTTGGTACAATGAATTTATCAGCTGTAGCCCCATTTCCAGCTTTGATTAGGGCCAGCTGTACTGTACTGCCAGAAAAGAGTCACCTCTTGAAGCAAAGAGCTTGATTCTCCTCTTGTGTAAACGGGTGTAAATCAGGAGTAATGCCTTTGAAGTCAGTGGAGTTACACTTGCGTAGGGGTGAGATCAGAATCAGGCCCACAGAGGATTAAATGGACTTTTCCCTCAAGAGCGATGAAAGAAAAATTGCCCAAATAATTGGTCTCCTCATTTTAGCAGTGTCCTATTGATATTTGCCATGTAGTTTTTCATTACCAGGTGGAGTAAAACATGCCAGTGTTTTAGAATATTCCATTAACTGATGTTAATATGCAAGGAGTGAGCTCAGAGTGGCTTTCTTTCCTCACTGAATTTGGAGTAAATCAGCTCTGTTTACATGTAATGCTTTTGCCTCAGACATCATAAAAACCCTGTCTCTTGATGAAGCCTTAGGCATATGTGGCAGGGCACCTCCTGTGTCTCACTGGCTTTCTCCCTCGGGCGGTGGGTGGACTGGAATAAACCCACCTGACTCCAGAGGTTTTTTCTCTTCACTCGGGTTGTTTTTTCCTTTATTTCCCTGGTGGGCTGCAGAGTAGGCCCAAGAAGTTCTCTTAAGCAAAGTGAAAGAAACCCCCAAACTCACAATGCAAATAGAAATACTTCCCTTGCCTCTTCCAGGTGCTACCCTACTGCACTGGCTCCTCTTTGCCCATGGTTCCCCAAGCTGCTGTTATCTTGGTTTTTTTCCCTATAGGGAGGGGAGACGGCCTGTCTCTCATCTCTCCCTTCCCCTCTCTCACCAGAAGAGGGTTTTTTAAAAGTTACTGGCAGCCCTTACCTGGCCTCCCATGTCTCTAGTTAACCAGAGTTAACCCTTTTTCAGCTCCTAGGGCAGTGGTCCCCAAACATTTTTGTCTATGCCCCCCCTTATCTCGTTGGTCATTCCCGCCCAGCATCCTGGAGGACACAGTCAGGAGCCAGGACCGGGGCCGACCCAGCAGCTGTGGCCTTGGCTGGGAGCGGGGCCACGGTCGGAGCCAGGGATTGCGGCAAGGAGCAGGCCTGTGGGCGGGGCTGGGAGTAGGGTTGCCAACCCACCAGAATTGTCCTGGAGTCTCCAGGAGTTTACGATTCATCTATCGGAGGGGTAGCCGTGTTAGTCTGGATCTGTAAAAGCAGCAAAGAGTCCTGTGGCACCTTATAGTCTGTTAGTCTTTAAGGTGCCACAGGACTCGTTGCTGCTTTTAAGATTCATCTGTAGTTAAAGTTTATGTCCTGTGATGAAACCTCCAGGAATACATCCAACCAAAATTGGCAACCCTAGCTGGGAGCCAGGGGCCATGGCCGGGAGTAGGCCGACGGTTGGGTCCAGGAGCTGGGGGCTGCAGCCAGGAGCAGGGCCAGACCTGCAGCTGGGGCCAGGGGTGGGGCTGGAGTGGAGGCAGAGTGGGGCTCCTTCTCCCCTCCATCCCCCTGTGGGAGCTGGTCTGGGTCCCGCCACACCTCCCCGAATGTTCCTCCATGGCCTCCTAGGGAGGCATGTCACACAGTCTGGGGACCAGTATCCTAGGGAGCAGGGCCTTTACCGCGCTCTTAGGACTTGTCAGGATTGACTTTGTCACACATAAATCTTTTGGCCTGTCCATCTGTATTACAGGAGCATTACACAGTATTATCCCCCACAGCTCTCCTGAGTTTGTGTTTGCTTTTTAATAATGTAGGATTTGCCATGGCACCTGAAAATGATTCTCTGGGAAGTTAAGCCAAGATACACCAAGCCAGAGGGTAGAGTGTGTGTGTGTGTGCGTGCGTGTGTGTGTGTGTGTTTTATGCCACCTATACTTTTCTGCTCCTGTAATTCCCTTACACAGCAGCCTCTGTTTTATTTCTCCTGAATCCGATCTCACCTACATGTGTGTTGCGTGAGTGTAAATCAGTGGAGTTCCTCTGGGTGTACACCAGTGTGCGTGATACAAGAACTGGACCCAGAGCGAGGGAGATCTTAAGTTAAATAATAGATGGCTACATTGTAAAAAACAAAGGTGTCTATTTTATTTTAGGCAATATAATTAGACTCAAAATAGAGCAAGGCAGGCATTCAGAAATGCCAGCCCTATGACATCTGTACAACTTTCAGATCACATTTCCAAAAATCAACAGGAGTCTATCCCACGCATCAGGGGAGAGCACTCGCACAGACGTCAGTAGGAGAATTTTGCCCTGAAATTAAGCCATCTCTGTAGTTCTGTGTTCCCCTGTCACCAAAGCAAATGAGCTTTTCTTTTCTCTAATATTTCCGTTGCCTTTTTGTTTCCTATTGTGTTCGGTTTTGTTGTTCATTTTTCTGAGTTGTAAGAAACCCTATGGCCACATTTGACCAGAAAACAACCCCAGTCAGAAAAAAAAAAAGCTCTTTTACTCCAGGGCACTCTATTTTAAGATTTGAGCTGTGTGTTTTTTTGCTATTGTTGGCCTCCAACTCCAATGAAATCCATTATAAACAGTCATCATCTTAGAGTATAAACACTCTGGATTCCTTACTTCCGAGAGCGACTTTATAGAGGGAGCGAACATTACACCAAATATGGAGATACTTTGCCCATCACTGGAGATGTAATACATTTCGAGAAGGCAAGATTTCATCTGTCTCCATGATTATTTATTTTGCTGACTGTATTAAACTAAGCTGAATTCTAGGAATAGCCACACTGGAATAAAGCAATGATCCATCTAATCCAGTATTCTGTCTCTTATCATAGCCAACTCTAGCTATATCAGAAGACAGTGTAAGATATTCATAATGCATCTTATAACAAAATTATAGTAAGTGAGAAAGGGATTGAATTTCCTCTTGCTGCTCATGTGTTCAGCAGTTTATGCCCCGAAGTCTGAGGATTGATCGACAGCCATTGTAATTTTTGGACTAGCTAGTATCACTGCTGATGATGTTCTTATTCAGCTCAACGTCTAGTTGTTTTTCAAGTTTTGCTGTGGTATTTGATGCAATAATATTTCATAGCAATGATTCCATAGTCTCATTCTACTTTGGGTTAAAAATAGAGGGCGGATTAACCCATACAACGCAGATCTGGATTTTGAAAACTCCCAAAGACTCAGGGGTCTGGAGGCCTGGTTTTGGTTAGGGCCCATCTTTTGTTAAAATGTAACTATTTTTAAGCAGCATAGAAACTTGCCTTCTCAATTTCCATGTCAGAGAGATTCTTTTGGGGCCTAATTCTGATCTCACACTGGGGCAAATCAATAGTAACTCTTATGAAGTTATTGGAGTTATACTGATGTGAGTTGCAAATCAGACCTTTAAACTCATATTCATTCATATGCAGAGCACCTGATTCTGAGTTTCCAAGCATCAGCCGCTTTATCCCTCCATTTGTGCTTTGCCCTCACTTTTGTCTCTTCCTCCAGCATCCTCCTGCCTGTCAAGTGCTTTGTGGTGGGACTAAGGTAATGCAGCCTGTATAGGACTAACAAGTGCCTTTCCTTTCAGTCCCTGGATGAAGCTCTGAAGTACTGCAACTATGTGTTCACCATTGTTTTTGTGTTTGAAGCTGTTCTGAAGTTGGTGGCATTTGGTTTTCGAAGATTCTTTAAAGATAGGTGAGATTATTTTCAACTCCTTTGTGTTTGGCCCAGGGTCTGAACCAGAAGCCAGGCAATGGAAGCATTGCTGTAAAAATAACATAGTTGGATACAAGAATCTCTATGCTGACTAGCTACCGGGGCTGTTTCGCAGGAGCCAAGAGGTTAGCAAAAATGATGATTGACACCGCTGGTCACGCTTTGTAAAAGGATTAGGAAATGAATACAAAGGGTTTAAGTGTGTTCTTAGCCCCTTTCATTGACTCCACCAAAGAATTTATCACTGCTTAGTTATGCTTGGCCTTGAGGTGACAGTCAAGCCACTACCTTTAATACATGCATGGAAAAGACTATTCTTAATAACTTAACGGCACCATTTCCTGCAGAACTGATGTCCTATCCAATCTAGACTAGTCCGTGGGCAGCCTGCAGGATGCTAAGTAAACCCCCCAGCAATGGACGAAGGAAGACGCCCTCAGCGCTGTTGTTCTCTGACTGCAGCTACCCTGAAGCATAACTTCACAGTTTGCTGCTCACTCAACCGGATACAAACCTGTGTGACAGCGGGCTGTGATTTGGAGACCGAGGAGCCAGATATGTCAAAGAGCCTTATTTCATGCTCCTCTTCACACAGATAGGTCAGATGCTGTTCCATTTAGTCCTGGGAACAGTTTGTGTCCCTCGTTTATCCAGATGGCTGATACATGGTTCTAGGCTGCCATGAGCAAGCCTGCTTATCAGGAAAACTCCTTAGGAAAGTAGCTTGATCTCTTTTAGCTAAAACAAGTACGAGTTTTTAAGTTGCACATTGCTCTATTTCCAGGGAGGGAAGGGATATCAGGAACAGTGTAGCACAGTATGGTTCCAACGTTCCTCTTTAAACTTTGGACCAAATCCTGAGCTAGAGTAAATCAGTTGAAATAAATGGTGTTTTGCCAGTTAACACCAGCTGAGGTTCTGTTCCATCAATCCTGGATCTGAGAGGGGATGGGGTGCTGGAGAATACAATGCCACTGTTACTAGGTGCCATCCTAACAATTCTGTCCATGATGCTCCTTTGAAGTGTGTGTTTTTGTCTTTCCCAACTGTACCCTGCTAGGTGGAACCAGCTGGACCTGGCCATAGTTCTCCTCTCAATCATGGGCATCACGCTGGAGGAAATTGAAATGAATGCCGCTCTGCCTATCAATCCCACGATCATACGCATCATGCGGGTGCTACGCATAGCAAGGGGTAAGACTTGCCTTTCCGGCCTGGAGCCTCTTCAGTGACAACGCCTGATCTCCGGGGTGATTCCATAGAAACCAGTGGGGTTGCATGAGGGATGAATTCGGCCCATTGTTTCATTTCTAGGTCATTTGAGTTTGATTCAGACCTAGGGATGGAGCTGGGCTGCAGAGTTTTGATTCAAAACTGTAGCCTGATCTATAGATCATGAATAAATATTCCCAGTTATCACTTTGAAGGATGACAGGTTCTTGTCCCAAGATCTGGCCCAGTATTATTAAAATTATTATATAGTTGGGACCCCCGATATGTATGGGTGCAACATGCACACTATAGAAACTCATTGATATTTACAAATAAATAATTTATTTAGCAAATAATTTATTAATACATTTACACACACTCTAAGTCAGTAAGGTGGGTGGAGATAATACAGAAAGTACATCAGAACATCCATATTCATATCATCCTTTGCAGAACAACCTGAAATGTTAGCCATTATCTTCCTCATCCGCATCACCCTCCTCATCTTCACCAGTGGCCATCATTCTGGCCCCTCCCAAGGGCTACATCTCTCTCTCCTACTTCCCCAGGTTGGGGTGCCACTTTTATAATATGTTACGCTGACGTTACCATGCCTAATGCATATTCAGTAGGGGTTCTCCCCTCTTCCTTATTTGTATTTCCTCCCCTTACCAATTTTAAGGTGTCCTTCATCTATAGGTTAGTCTATTTATGATTTAACCCCATTATCATATACGTCAATTAATTGCCATGACACTTTTCCAGTCGGATGTTTCATCCAAAACCTGCCAGAAGCCGGTATCAGTTCACGTTCTGTGGTTGGCTGATGTCTTTATGGACAAAATTCCCCCTTACACTCTACTTCCAATTCCCCCAAACTCAGAAGTTACCTAAGTTTGTCTATGCCAAAGTTCATAGGCCTCAAGCCTCATGCTAACTATTGAAGCCAATAACTTACAGGATACAAGCCTGTAGGTTCCTTGCATTGCTGCTGAATATAATAAAGCAGAATTTAATGCAAAGCAGTGAATACAATAGAGGTAAGCTGGTCCACTGGGCTACAAAACCCAACATGCCCAGATTTCATGGCCCATCTCTAATTCAAATCCAGGGTCCTAGACCTCTTTTAGGAAAAGATCTGCAGTGGGAGCACACAAGAGCAAGGGCTGGTAGATTCCCCCATCCTAGTCTCCTCCTTAGAAGAGGGGAATCATACCAAAAGTGAGGCACCTTTCCTAGACAACAGCTGCAATGGGGCAAGGAGGAGAATTGACTTTGAAGATTACTGTCTGCTCCCATTCGCTTAGGAAAGGACAGGAGGGAGTAGGCCCAGAAGTTCCCCCCATTCTGTTGTATGTACCATGGAGGGGAATATACTTGACACTTAGATTCCTGTCCCTGCATGCTGTATTTATAAACTTAGGGCCTGATCCTCCTCCTTAATAGGTGTAAATGTGGAGTCACTCCACTGACATTAATGAAGTGGCTAGAGAGAGGAGAACTCACCCCACAGCATCTGTTCCACTCTTCTTGAAGAGGTTTGTGGTGTTTACATAAAGAATATTTCCCAGCCCTGGTGCTTCAGCTTTGTTTCTCGTTGTAGTGTTGAAACTGCTCAAAATGGCCACAGGGATGCGAGCTCTCTTGGACACAGTGGTGCAAGCGCTACCCCAGGTAAGTCCGGGGACTTAATCCACGCCTAACAGGTACAGAAGAGTTTGATTTCTCTTGTGGATTTAGTTTTTGTGCTGCACCTTGTAGGAGATGCTGGTCCTGGTGATAGTCTTCGTATTCTCCATTGATACAAATGGTTCTGCTGAGAACCACAGGCAAACATTCTGCCCTCGGGGACTGCAGGGTAGATCTTGTTCCCCAATTTTCTAGCCCCTTGCATGCATGGAATTCCCAGGAGTTCTGGGCTTGGCGACAAAAGCAGAGTGTTGGAGTTAGAGGTCAACCGTGCAGATCTAAGAGCGAAATCTACTCCTCAATCTTTGTAGGCAAAGTTCTTATAAAATACAGAGCTGGGGAGTCAAGGGTGGAGCAGTGCTTCTCAACTGATGCATCATGACTCCCGGTTCGGGCACAGGGCGCTGAACGTTTCATTACAATTACAAAAGAAAAGAAAATTTCCAGAATAACTGCAGGGCAACCAAAATCTTCCATGTTTGTGAGGTCAGATGTTGTGGTTATTGTAGTACCTCTGTCCCTTTCATGTCTGCAAAGGTCACCCAGACCCACCACTCACTCCCCTACTCCCCGCACCCCCATATCCTGGAAGATCAAATATTCTGCCAACTCTCAAAATGCACACCCCAATAATTACATAGGCTTAGCCAGGGGCGGCTCTAGGAACCAGCGCAGCAAGCGTGTGCCTGGGTTGGCAAGCAGTAGGGGGCAGCCTGTTGGTTGCTGTGAGGGCGGCAGTCAGGCTGCCTTTGGCGGCACACCTGCAGGAGGTCTGCCAATCCCGTGGTTTCGGTGGGAATTCAGCGGCAGGGACGCTGATGCGGTACCAGTGGACCTCTCACAGGCATGCCACCGAATCTGCATGACCAGCAGACCACCTGCAGGCATGTCGCCAAATCTGTGTGACTAGCGGACCTCCCGCAGGCGTGCTGCCGAATCTGTGTGACTAGCGGACCTCCCGCAGGCATGCCGCCAAATCTGTATGACTAGCGGACCTCCTGCAAGCGTGCCGCCGAATCTATGTAACTAGCAGACCTCCTGCAGGTGTGCCGCCGAATCTGTGTGACTAGCAGACCTCCTGCAGGCGTGCCGCCGAATCTGTGTAACTAGCAGACCTCCTGCAGGCATGCCACTGAATCTGCCTTGTGCTTTTCCACTGCCCTGTGCCTTGTGCTCTCATTTACACCTGAGCAAAGTGGGTTTAAAATGCTCCCAGCTCAGAATGATAGTGTCTTGCACTCACTTTATTACAGGCATTAAGTGCTGATACAAGCCTGGGAGAACTGGGCCTGGGTAACTCATACAACTTTGTTAGGGCTTATCTACACAGGGAAATTCACCATTGGAATTATACCAGTGTAATGATACCACTGTTGCTACTCTGGAATAACATCCTATGTGCCTGCTGCTTTCAGAATAAGTGTGTCTACATGGGAGTTGTACCGGATAGCTACAGAGGTTTAATTATACTGGGCTAGTAATAGAGGTATAATTGTACCGGCATCTGGTGCATTTCTCCATATAGACAAACCCACAGTCTCTCTGACCTGAACTGAAAAACAGAAGTTTCTTTTTCTTGGAAAACTCTGTTTATCCTTCACCACTGCCTCAAAAGATGTTCTTAATCTAAGCCAATTGCTCTTTGATATTCAGACTTTGCTTTCAACAATGGGCTTTGGCTGAGAAGAAAGCCTGGAATTTACAAACCCGACCCCTGCGTTGGCATTTCAAAAAAGCACTTTATTTGTGTATTTTCTTTTTCTTTTGAAAGCCCATGTGAGTACAGAACTTTTTTTAAAAAAAACAAAAGGGGCGCCTGAGGCCAGGTTTTTTGCTTGTGACATGCAAACCAAATTTTCTGCTGATGTGAAATCCCTGGGAACCTTGCAGGCAAATCTTGTGCTGATAAAAGCTGTCATTAAAGTAAAAGTTGGAGAAAGGGGACTTGGAAAATCTTTCTCCCCATCTTCAACCCTAATAATGTTGCACTACTTAAAGTTGCACCCAGGATCTGAAGCGCAGAGAGACATTTCTTACCCTAACGTATCAGTCTGTGTAACTCTTTTGCACCAGCTTGTTAAATGACAAGCGAGGGGAATTCCATTTGTATGGGTGCTGCTGCAGCTTTTCAAGATGTCTGTCTAGGAGTTGGTTGAATTAGCCCTTTCCAGCACTCTCATGCAGTACTAATTACAATTAATTACCAAATGTTGGCATTACAATAAATTTCTTTTCCTTTTTCGAGGGTGATTTTCGTCAGTTTCCTATTTGTTTGTATTACTTATCAAGAGAGATGAGCTTGATCTCCCCCTGCAGAAAAAAGCACCCCTGAACTTTGGGGATCCTGCCCTTTGAATCCACATTTCATAGCTGGCCCACTGAGACAGGGAGTCATCAAGATCCAAATGCATGGACTCAGCCTGTGTCAAAAAATCACAATCCCAGTTTATTAATATTAATGAACATATGCATAAGTGAGCGGGGAAGAGAAATCCTGCTGCCACCATAAAACACCTTTCTCCTCCGTTAGAACTTCCAGACTGAGCATCTAATGAAAACACTCTGCCTTAAAGCCAGGAAGAGTTCCCATCATGCACTGCTCTTAAAGTGGTAGTCTAGGAGAAGTGAGACAAAGAAGCAGTGGTCAGGGGAAAGACCTTGAAAAGGTAGCGCTCCCTCCCTCCCTCTGCCCAGTCACAGCCCCAATATTCATAACGGATCAAGCCCCCAGCAAACATTTTGGAGGTTCAAACCAGATCCAACTCTGTGACTTGGGCCTGTTCCTGTCTGTCTGTTTTGTGGTGGTTTTACCTAAGGCATCGTCTCTTTTTCAGTGATGAACCTGCGTTTTCCAATTTCACAGCTCAGTTGACCAATCAGTAAAGATGTCTAGTGACCTGGCCAGGGTCACCACAAAGCCATTACCAATCTTTGTCCTGCTGTGCTATGAGCAGTCTTAGGAGAAAAGGAATTTTGAAAATGCAGAATGAGCAAATCATACAGTGCAGGAGAATTAAAAAAACCAACAGGGAAATAGCCTCATTGGCAGAGGAAGAATCCCTCCTCTGGACTTACAGCTATAACATATATAGAGCCAAATTCTGCTCCCAGGTGTGCTAATGCAGATCCCAAAGTAACAGTGTTACTCCAGGTTAACGTGAATTAAACTGACATCATTAACTAGACATCACTAGCCATAGATCAAGTTTTCCATCATGATAATTTAGTCTGACCTCCTGCATAAGCCAGGGCAAAGAACTTCATGATGCAGTATATAACATCTCTTGTAGAAAGATATCTAGTCTTCATTTATAGATTGAAAGTGATGGAGAGTCCACCACATCCTTAGGTAACTTTTTTTCCCATGAAAAGTTAAATACTCTCATTGTTAAAATGTGCACCTTATTTCTCGTCTGAATGTGTCTAGCTTCTGCTTCCATTGGATCTCGTTATGCCTTTTTTCTGCTAAATTAACGAGCTGTCTTCTGTCAGAAATCTCTTCCTTATGTAGATACTTGTTGACTGTGGTAAAGCCACCTCTTAACCTGCTTTTGAATCAGCTAAATAGATTGAGTTTCTTTTATCTCACACTGTGTGAGGTGGGTTCTCCAGACCTTGAGTTCTTCTTGTAGCTCTTTTTCTGAACCCTTCCCAGTTTTTCCACATCCTTTTTCGAGTGCGGATATCACACCTGTACACCCCCTTCCAGTAATGATGTCACTACTACCGTATACAGAGGTAATACCACTGCCCTAGTCCTGTTTTGAAAGTCCCCCGAGTACATATGCAAAGATTGCTTTTGCCCCTTAGCTACAGCATCACACGGGGAACTCACAGTCACCCCAACTCCTTTTCAGAGTCACTGCTTTCCAGCCTACAGTAACCCATCTTATAAGTGTGACCTACATTCTTTGTTCCCAGATGTATGACCTTGCATTTGGCTGTGTTAAAACCCATGTTGTTTGAGTGAGCCCAGCTTACCCAGGTCAGTCTGTATAACTGTTCTCCTATAAATTGCCAGTCAGAAAGCGTTTGCAAGCAGTTGCCAGCTTTGCTCCTGATGGAGGAGACAAAATGAAATTCAGCCCTAGCAGTGCTATCGGTAGCACAATGTGGGGCCTTTGCTGTCAGAAACAAACAGAAACAGCTGACAAATACATAGGGCGCAACGGATGCGATTTTTAAATACTCACTTTTCGGGCCATAACCACAATTTACTAAATACCATTAAAGAATCTACTGTGAAAGTGAGACATTTACAGAAACATGAGGCACAATAGCGCAGCTAAAAGAGATCGTTTGTTGCAAGTTGAACTGTTTGATTTTCCTTTGTATCCCCCTGGTGGGTTAGATTCTGCTCAGTCACGCCGCTCTGATTCCGTTGGAGTGACTCTAGATTTTCACTGCTGTGGCTGAGAGCAAAATCTGGTCCAATCTATCTAGAAGATCTGGGTTCTTTTTTTTTATTTCATCTGTGGAATGCCATTAATTAAACCCAGGATTGGACAACATACCTCCTTCTTCTCTTCAAAGCTTGGAACTCTGTACAACAGAGATTCTGTGCCAAGAAAAATGTGAAGAACTCCCTGTTCCATGCTTCTTTCTGCTGAAGGACGAGGGCTACAGTTTGCTGCTGTCTGGGAGTTTAACTCTTCTAGGGGCAGTTCCCATGGTGATTTTGGGTGCAGCTTTTAAAGGAGTTACTGCTGTTGTCTAAAGGAGATTATATGAGCTAAACAATAGTTGAGTGTTACCATACCCTGGAAATATACGGCGATCGTAAAGGCCCAGAGAAGGGGAACAAAAATGGCTTGAGGATGGGACCTGCAGCTGACAACAGCTGGGAGAAGTTAAATACTCAGTGCTGATGTGGAGCCCCATTGAAGTCAATGGACTTGTTCCTAAGTCAGGTCCACACTTGGCCCTTAACTTTATTTAGCCACACAAAAAAAAGAAGAGGGGAGAGTCTTGACTGAATGATTCCAAATGATACAGGCTGCAGTGAAAAATGACCGGTCCCTCTTTTTGAACCCTGTCCCATAATAGGGGAACAAAGGGGCTCAGGCCATTATTGGCCACCCATTATTGGCAGTAGATGAGGTCAGTGGTTAGCTCCCAGCTGGAAGGAAAGAAAAGTGAGAAGAAAAAGAAAGGAGGAAAAGTCAGGGGCGGGGGCAAGGGGACAGGGAAGACAAGCAAAAATGTAAGCGAGTCTAGAACCGGGCTGAGAGACGTTGGCGGAGCAATGCATGGGGAGGGCTTTGGGAGCAATACAATGCAGTTGACTGCCCTGAAGTAGTCATATAGATACGCAGAGCACTGCAGCCTCCCAGGCTGTCGATCTGGCACCTTCGCCCAGGACTGGCTCTCACACAGATGATGTCTGCTTTCCAGGTTGGTAAATGTGTCCATTTCGTCCTTTGTCTAGTGTGTAAATTAGCCGGCATTTCCCTAATTCCAGAGTTATTGCTTTGCATGGCGGGAGCTGGCAGGAAAAGATCAGGACCCATTGTCCTGGGAAAGGATTGGCAGAGGCTTAGCTTTGTGAGACATTGCTCTTCACAGGCATCCCGGGGTGCCCCAGTGTGTTCTCTGCAAGGATGGCTGAAATGCCAAGGGGTGGGCTGGCAGTGTGGAAATAATTGAGTCAGAGCAGCAAGAGGTCTTGGAGGAGCTGGAGCAGGTTTCAGGAGCAGGAGAGAGGAGGCCCTGCCTTTCATTAACGCCTCTCATGGAGCCAACCAGCAGAGGGTGGAGAGGAGGTGGTCAGTCACTACGCTCTGTAGGGCTTGGTTTTGACTCTACGTCCTGACAGCGGATTCGGTAGTGCTGTGGGCCAGGAGCTAGCATCCTGCTCTAATAACGATCGTATTAGCACTTCTGGAGCACTTTCCATCTGAGTCTCCCAAAATGCTTCACCTAGGAAGGTACGTACCATTCACCCCTGTTAGATACAGAGGGAGAACTGACACACTAATCCAAAGCCCATTGAAGACAACATGAGACAACCCTTTGACATCACTGGGCTTTGGATCAGGCCCAGAGAGAGGTTATAAGACCCACTTGCTCCAGGTTCACACAAGTCAGTGGCCTTGGAGGGAGCAGAATACGGGCATGAGTCTCAGCCTCGATATCCTTTCACCAGCAGGGTGGGCCCGGCTCAGAGGAGCCAACGCTGCCACCTCAGCATAGCCTCTGCGCTGCTTGGGAGGCACTGGGCCTCCCCATGGCTCCCAGTTCAGGGCTGCACTTTCAGGGCACAGCTGAGCCTTTAACGAAAACAGCCTCCGTAACCCCCTGTGAGGTAGCACACAGCTGTATCCTGGTTCTGTGGGTGGGGAAACTGAGGCACACAGCGCTTTAGGTCATCAAAAGGTCTGTGGCACCGCCGGGAACAGAACCCTAATCCCCAGCCCACTGGTGTTTAGCTACCACAGCAACTAGAGTCAATTACATAGAATAGCTGGAACCAAAAGACGCCCCTCAGTGCAGTACTAAGGACACTGATGTCCTGAGCAGCCAAAGCAGAGAGAGGCCCCAAGCCATCCATCCCAGTGCATGCTAAGCCCAGGCCTTTGGGTGACGTACTCAGTTCTGTGAAGTCCCCCAGGTGTCCTGGATGTGCTCAGTAAAGTTACTGGGCTTCTGCCTCACTGCTGACCCGTAGCATGTTAGTTCAAGGCTCCCAGGGCTTGGAGATACAAAAGGGATGCGAATGGGGTGTCAAGTGACCTGCCAGAGCCATCTGTGCTTGGGTCTCCCTTGACTGTGTGGCACAGCAGCATCCCGCTCCCTGTTCCACAGCCCCAGGCTGGGGAAGGGACCAGCCAGCGGGATGTGTGCGCTGTGCAGACTGTCCCCTGTAGCCCCATGGGCAATCCACTGAAAAGGCCAGACAAGTTTAGGCTGAATTACCCTGTCTGGGAGCCTCTCTGTGCCCAGCGAAGTCCCTCTCCGACATATTCCCTAGCTAGGGAGGTGGGACCAGGCTGCTGGGGAGAGCCAATCCGGGGGGAGAACAGGTGGCCCTGTCCTGCCCCTGATCTGCGGGCTCTGTGGCTGCATCCCCCGTTTGTTTCATAGGGAGCAGCTCCACAAGACAGACTCCTGGGGTTTCCCTTCCCCGGGCTCCTCCCTACCCGGACTGCTCCCTGGCAGCGTGTGGCCTCTGCCCATTGACGTTGGAGCCACAGCGAATGACTGATGACGCACTGGCCGCCAGCGGGGGCAGACGGGTGGGTTATTTGTTGCTTTTTACATCCGGTTCAGACAGTCCCAGCACAGGTCAGGGGGAGGCCGGAGAATAAACAGAGCCTGTGCTGAACTGTCAGGGCAGAACTGCCTTCAGTAAACCTGCCTCAGATCACTGACTGCCAGGCCAATGGTTGCTGGCTGTTGTTAGAGGATTAGCTGGATCACGAGTGTCTGTTGCTCCTGGAGAGCCCAGAGAAGGCATCCCAGGCCCTGCCTGCTGTGGAAGAGTTTCTGGACGCGATCTCACCTGCCTTGTTCATCATAACAACAACAACAATGATTCATACTTAGCCCTTCTCGAGAGCCTGTCCTCTCTGGCTCTCCCGAGTGCTGGGCTGACCTCAGTTACCTTCCTGCGAAGGGACTGTCAACGGGTATGGTTAGTTACAGAGGTGAAATGACTCACCCAAGGCCATGTACACAGTCCCCCTCCTGTGCTGTTCTGCAGCTTTCTTTGGCCAACTTCCTCACTCCCTTCCTCCCCCACCTCCTCTGCTGGAATAGGCCTCTGATTTCTTCCTCAGACTTCAGCATCTGCAGGGGCAATGGGTTGCCGAAGCCCCCTCTTTCCAGTTGCATGAGGCACGCTCCTGTTTAACACAGCGCCGTGATGTAACACACAGACAAGCTCAGGAGTAAGGGGGAAAGCTGCTGAGTTCATTGCTCGCCATGTGCAGCCATCAGCCAGACACATCTCTGCACGTCGGGAAGGCTGCGCGGCCACATCAGGCAGTTTTTACTGGCAAATCTCAGCTGGAGTCAAGCCATTTCTTGGCTCTCCTCTTTTGCGAGCCGGGTGTCATCGGGGTAGTGAAGCCAGGGCTCACTGTTAGAGATAATATCCACACATGTCATCCTCAAAGCTCATAAACTGGTGACCACAAAACATGACTTGGCTAGTTGCGCTGTCATTAGACTGGGAGATTTTCTGAGCTGCAGTTCTGGAGTTTGTGAGGAACACTGTTATTCATCTTTCTGTTGACACATCGCTGAAGCTACAGGCCGATGTGCATATGGAGGGGTAGGATAGCAAGACGGGAACTAAGAGTCAGCTATCTTGGATTTGTAACCCTCTTCCTTATTCCCCTTCCCTGCCTCTGCTTTGTTTTCCGTCATCACATCATGTCTATGCTTAGACTGTGAGCTGGGTAAGCCAGGGGCTGCCTCTTTTGCCTGTTTTGTGGTACCTAGCACACTTTTAAGCACCATAATTAATAACAGCAGCAGAGCCGTGAAAAATGATTGAGAATCTGCCTCCTTCTAACCGATATCTAAAATCCTATATATCAAACCGATACAGGAAATACAGAGCAATTTCTAAGGCTTCATGTGTATTAAGATGCTGGGTAGTTCCTACTAAGTCACACATACAGGGGGGTTCAGTGAGCTCCAGCAAGCCCAGAGGGAACTTGCAATCGAAGATCTTGTGGGGAAGCCCCAGGAACAACCAAGCTCAGGTAGGAATCCTTTTGAGTCTGAGTTACCAGTTAAACCCATGCCCAGGACAGGGATAAGTTTGGACACCGATTCAGGGCCTGTGTTTCTTCTCGAGGAAGAGATAGGCACTCTGCCCATTCTCAGCTGGCAAGGAAATCCAAAGCTGGATTCACAGACTGCTTGCTTAGGCTGGGGTCCTGTTTTTTTGTTTTCCATTAGAAGAAATACTGCAAATAAGATTTAACCCAGAGGGTTTTACCCATTGATTGCAATAACAGGACACAGCCAGGAAACATTAACGGTCACTGTTGAGCTTCCCCTGGGGTCAGAGGGAGCTTTTGAAATAAGGCAGGTACCTGCGTAGGAATTGAGGTGCCTCACTTCAATGTCTTATTTTTGGAACTCTTGCCCTTAATCACCGTAACATAAACTTTATCAAACCACAAAAGGGCTTAAAATCCAGACTCAGGCCTCGATTCAGCCCAGCACTTCAGCACATGCTGAACCAAAAGCGCATGCTTAAGTCCCATTCTGGGCTTGGGGGAATTGGGTACTAGAGCAGCACAGTGAGCAGGTAGGGGTAGGAGGGTCTTACGCAGACACCGACAGTAGCTAAGACACAAAACACCTGTGGGTGTGGGTGGCTGAAGTGGACAAAACCACCTGAAAGAGAGAGGGTACCCGGAAGGCTTCTCTAGAGATGAAAGACTCAGGGCGGGCCAACGATAAGCCATTGGCCATTTTGTTTCCCTCTTTTTTTTTGTTTGCTTGTATTTAAAATGTAATGGAGCAATTATGGTTGTGACCTCAACTTGCCTGACCCTTGTTCTGCTTTCTTCTTATGTAGGTAGGGAACCTTGGCCTACTTTTTATGCTCCTGTTTTTTATCTATGCTGCCCTGGGAGTGGAGCTGTTTGGAAAGCTAGGTAAGCAATGTGCTTGACACTGTTTATTTCATCAAGTCGATATTTATTTGTCTCTCTCCGTTTCTTTTGTTCTCTCTCTCTCTCTCTCTGGTCCTTTATAGCTCTGTAGCTCTGAAGATTAAAGCTTTCTCTTGATCTTGGGGTCACAGCTGACACATGAGGATGTAACACAGACCCTTTCCGCACCACACATACACACACGCAGAGTGTTCTGACCTTGCTTCCAGCTGCAGAGGAACTGTTTACTGCGTAAATATAATAATCTTGCGGGGTTATATTCACTAAGGCGGAAGTGCGCTGCTTACAGCCCAACAGATGAGTCTGCAGAGTTGGCTTAGAACCAGGTTTATGTTGGAGTAGCACCACAGTGAACCTCCCCCTCTTCAGATCTTCCGCTGCCCTTAATTATTTCCTTTTCCGATAGGTTCTGGGATTCTGTCTTGTTGATAGATTGTTCTCTAAGAGCCATTTCCCCCTTTCTCCATCATCACAAAGCATCAGCTGTTTTAGCGACTTACACCACCGACATCGTTTATTTACTCTGCTCAGGGGAGGTCTCTGACACTGCAGAAGAAATGGCTAAATAGTCACTTACGTACTGCTGTCCAGAAGAAGAGCAGGAGGCGTTAGACAGGAAAGGCAGCACAGTCCTGCTTTGCTCCCAGCTTTCTTGGTGCTGGGAAGAGAGAATACCCCCATTCGCTCTCCTGGTCGGTGATTTCCCCACCAACTCTTGTTGATCAAGGTCAGGAGACATCTGCACAGCGATCAGGGGTGTGACTGCAGTGCTTGGTTTTGATTGAACTAGCTCTAACTAGCAATAGTGAAGCCGTGGCAGCATGGTTTAGGCGACACCACCCAGGCCCCTCGAGAAGCTCATTGTGGCTTTGCTGCTATTGTTAGTGAAGCTAGCTAGAGCTGAGCTAGCTCGGGCATGCCGCACATGCACGAGTCACCCCGCTGAATGCAATGTAGACGTAGCCTCCACTCTGTGTAATGCACTTTCACTTTCTCTGGCTCCATCTACTGGATGGACCACATAGAGGTCTGTGGGTCCGTGAACGCTGCAGCTGGAAGCATGTTTCCCAGGTCGGATAGACAGACACACCTGCACACTAGCTTGCTAAAAATAGCAAAGTAGCCATGGTGACAGCATAGGTGAGCTACCCAAGTATATACCCAAGGGTCCAGGGTTTATACTCAGGCAGGTAAGTCAGGCTGCTACCCATGAGTTGCTGACAGAACAAGAAGCAGTGGGGGAGGTTTAGGTTGAATATTAGGAAACGCTATTTCACTAGGAGGATGGTGAAGCACTGGAATGGGTTCCCTAGGGAGGTGGTGGAATCTCCTTCCTTAGAGGTTTTTAAGGCCTGGTTTGACAAAATCCTGTCTGGGATGATTTAGTTGGGGTTGGTCCTGCTTTGAGCGGGAGGTTGGACTAGATGACCTCCTGAGGTCCCTTCCAGCCCTGATATTCTATGATTCTAAGATACCCCTGCTATTTAGCATGCTAGCGTGAACAGAGCTAGCAAATGTCTGTCTGCCTGGGTTGGGACACATGCTCCCAGTTGCAATGTCAACATACCCTATGAGTCAGGTGATTGCTTCATGCTAACAGCGCTGCATCTTTTAGCTCAGGAGGTAAAGACCATGCTTTTAGAAACGTGTAGGCTTTTAGGCTCCATGTTCAATCCTCACAGTTTACAGCCCATCTAGGGGCATCAAGAGCCTTCCATTAAGCAAGTCCAGGAATGCAACAGAGAGACTCTCTCATAGCCAGCTCCACAACACTGTCCCCTTTCAAGTGTGACAGGCCCAGGGAGCAAAATGTAAGAGTCACGTCCCGAGCGTACCTTCAGTATCACAGTCACTGATTGGGAGGCACGCACGAGTTGCTTGGCAAGCATTTAAAGCTTTGATTTAGGACTCACTTTTGCATATTATGACTCTAACAAAGCTTCAGAAACTTCCAGAGCAGCTGCTTCCTCAGCCCATAGGGATGGAGAGGAGGGTCTGATCATTTTCAGATGGACTTTATAGGTTACAACCATGCTTAGGGCCTGATTGTTTTATATGAAACAGCAGGAGCTTCAGAAAGCTATGCAGTTAATGATGCTGTTAGTCCAAAAGCAACATATTTTGCATTGCTGTGATGCTTTTCAGTGTATGGATTTCAGTGGACTTTACATATATGTATTTCCCCTAAATCCTGACTGGGAGATCGGGAAGTGTTAGTAACTCCATTTTACAGATGGGGAAAATGAGGCACAGAGAAGGGAAGTGACTTTCCCGAGGTCACCCGACGAGTCACTGGCACAGTTGTGAAAGGATCCCTAAGTTTTCTGACTCCAAGTCCCATGTTTTAGCCATTAGACAATGCCTCTTGGGTAATTATGTGATCATTCGCATCATTGCTCTCAACTGATATGTCTAAATGACAGTTGTTTTTTTAAAAAACTGGTATTATGGTAGCAGCTAGGGATCCACCTGAGACCCAGGCCTCCTTGTGCTAGATGCCAGACACATACGAAGTGAAGAGGGTCACTGCCTGGAAGGGTTTCCAATTTAAATAGACAAGACAGACAAAAGGAATATTTTTATATTCCCATTTTACAGCTGGAAAAACTGAGACCCAGAGCAGGTAAGTGACTCGTCACACAGTCAGCATGTGGCAGAGTCACTAATAGAACCCAGATCTCCTAGGTTGCAGATCAGTGCATTACAATTCTGTTCTCCCTTACCTGCCATTGCAGTTGTATATCTACAGTATAACATCTATGCCTGTGCAGCAACTCTCATAGAACCATAGAATATCAGAGTTGGAAGGGACCTCAGGAGGTCATCTAGTCCAACTCCCTGCCAAAGCAGGACCAACACTCACTAAATCATCCCAGCCAGGGCTTTGTCAAGCCAGGCCTTAAAAACCTCTAAGGAAGGAGATTCCACCACCTCCCTAGGGAACCCATTCCAGTGCTTCACCACCCTCCTTGTGAAAAAGTTTTTCCTAATATCCAACCTAGACCTCCCTCACTGCAACTTGAGACTATTAGTCCTTGTTCTGACATCTGCTACCACTGAGAACAGTCTAGATCCATCCTCTTTGGAACCCCCTTTCAGGTAGTTGAAGGCGGTTATCAAATCCCCCCTCATTCTTCTCTTCTGCAGACTAAACAATCCCAGTTTCCTCAGCTTCTCCTCATAAGTCATGTGCTCCAGCCCCCTAGTCATTTTTGGTGCCCAGAGAGCATAATTGAAAATGTGGTGATTCCTGTGCCAGGTATCTCTGGTAGCAGCAGTATTTATTCACCTATCCTTAGACAGAAGATACCTGAATACCTTAAAGACTATGCAGCCTCTCTGTAGTTCTAAATCCATGCTCTGTTTCTGTGTACACTCCGTGCCAGCCCAGTACAATAAACAATTGCTGTGTGTGGTTTGAGATTGAGACTCGATCCCAGCTGCGACGAGCACCCAGCCAGCCAGCAGACCACTTCCACTTCCTGACTTTTATTGGGAACGGTTTGATTTTCCTTTCCTCAAGCACGGCTGGTCCATGTCTGCCACAAAAAAGCCCAGCTCCCTCCTCAGTGAGGCTGGTGGCCGGGCTTTTCTTTTTTTTTTTTTTTTAATGCACTTCAGAAATAAATGACTAATAATGAAAGGCTCTTGCAAGAAGGATTGCTGCCTGTCCTAATGAAAACTTAATGAGCCTGTGTTTTATGTACAAGGGGATGTTTGGTGTGTGCAATTTACATTCATTCAGACATTAAATCTCAGGGAAGAAATATAAAAATTGCTCACTTTATTCCAGTAAAATATCCCTTATGGGAAATGTGCTCTGTTTAAAAAAAATAAAACAAGATAATGAACGCAGTGGAGAGAGTAATAGAGAAGCAGGCAGTACAGAGCAGCAAAGAGGGAAAGTAGTGTCCATGGCCATTTGTGGAGACTTAGCTTACACGGTCTTATTTCATTCCACTTCATTTTCAGATATAGTTAACACTGCCTGTTAAGTGAGGGGCCGGGGGGGAGCAAAAATGCAAACAGGTTTGTACCTAAGGCAAGTTACTTAATCTGCAGGATGTCTTCGGAGATTTTACACACATGCCCAGCAAGCCGGACTACTCCTAGTCATAGACTTGGCTCTTCCATAGCATGTTTCACCAGTGCAGCTCATCGCGCCTTACACAAGGGGCAGTATCATTATCCCCCTTTGTGCAGATGGAGAGACTGAGGTGAAGGAACTTGCCCTAAGTCGCCCAGCAGCAGAGCCATGAGCTGAACTCCAGGTGTCCCGAGCCTCAGTCCAGCACTCTGTCTTTTAGGCCACACCGACTAGAGTGTGACAGAAACGTTGGCTCTCCAAACCAGGATGATTGCTTGGGGGAGATTAGGGTGAGGGGAAAATCTGCTGCAAAAGAGCTTGTTGCCTCTGAGAACAGAGGAAGGTACAACTGTCCCTGAAGATCGGCTTGCGCTGCAAGTATGAGCTACGGACCACATCCAGGAGCACGTGAACGTGCCCTTCTGAGCTCGAGGAGCACCCACAAAGCTAGGCTCCGTTGCAAGGCTGCAGATTGTAAATGCCATGAGGCAGATGCCATCTTTGTGTTTGTACAGCACCAAGCACAGTGGGGTCCTGGTGATACAAACCGTAACAACATCCTGTACAAGATGAAATCATGAAATTGAATGGAGTTCAAGTCCCAAGAAGCTTAGTGAAGGTCGGGGTCTGGCAATGGAGCTGCCCCTACAGATGAAACCCATATGGTTCATCTTCCTCTCGTAACTCCCTCACCCTGCAGCACTGTTAACCCATGCTACCAAATGTACCTGCCAAAGCTCTCTCCCTCCCCTCCACCTTGACAATGAAGTTGGCTCCATCAGCTGCCCTGGTGTTACCCTCTCAAGAGCATTGCAAAGCACTAAATAATAATACCTAGCTCTTATAGAGTCCATCCCAAAGCACAGTCAGTATCATTTATCCCCGTTATACTGATGGGGAAACTAATGCGCAAAGCAAGGAAGCAATTTTCACCTGATCACACAGCAGGCCAAGGGCAGAGCTGGGACTAGAACCCAGGTTTTCTGCATCTCAGGCCTGTGCTGTATCTGCTTGACCACACTCCTGTATTGTCAGTTGAAGCTGTTTGTAAACCAGCCCTGTTGAGAACTGTGTTCATTGGGTTGCTTTCGCTTCTGTTCTGTGCAGACTGCAGCGAAGACAATCCCTGTGAAGGTCTGAGCCGGCATGCAACCTTCACCAACTTCGGCATGGCCTTTCTCACCCTCTTCAGGGTGTCGACTGGGGACAACTGGAATGGGATCATGAAGGTACGTGCGCTCTCTGGCCATGCTGCTGCCAGCTTCTCCACACTCCAGCTGTTCCCTGCCCTCTTTCCCCCACGGAACTGGCCAGTGTGAGTTTACATAACTGCCTTCTATGGAAGGAATCAATTGTGTGGTACAGGCTCTGTGCTTCTAAAAGATACCAGAGCTCCCCCTTTAGCTCATGTGGTGGGGTTGTGGCCTTAGACAGCTGATCGCACTGCACCCACTGACTCCGTCTCTATTCCATTTACTGCAGTAGCTCAGCTGGGTGTCTGGGGCATATTGGTGTGTCTCTGAGGTCAGTACAAAATAAAAGGAGCTAAAACTCCACCCTGCATATGGAGTGCTGATTCCTCAGCCTGTGTCTGGAATAATCTTCCCATTAGCTGCACAGTTCTGAACACGCCGGCTTTGGAGTCCGCCTGTGGTTTAATGCTTGTTAGCAAAGCTCAGTCTGCTTCAAAGCCCTCCCTCTCGCCCTCCCTCTCTCTCTCAATCTCAGGACACGCTGCGGGAATGCACCAGAGAGGACAAGCACTGCCTGAGTTACCTGCCCATCATCTCCCCCGTCTACTTTGTCACCTTCGTCCTCATCGCCCAGTTCGTCCTTGTCAATGTGGTGGTGGCCGTGCTGATGAAGCACCTGGAGGAGAGCAACAAGGAAGCCAAGGAGGACGCAGAGATGGACGCAGAGATAGAGCTAGAAATGTCCAGAGGAGGGAGCACCCCGGCCAACAGCGGGGGTGGAAGTGGCACCTCTACCTCGGACATCAGGGCCCCCTACGGGAGCCAGGAGGCCATGAAGCCAGAGTCCCCCATGCGAGTGAAACATCAAGCCCTGGTAATGATTGACTCAAGGGCTGTGGTGTCGTCTAATGAGTGGGGCAGGGAGCTTCTGGTCAGGGTCTGTTGACCAGCAGTGGCTCCAGAGTCTGTCAGGACCCCAGTTATATCAAGCTAAAGGGACGTGCATGAGGCAGTTCAAAGGGAAGGCAGCTTTTCCCGTGTCCCCCAGGAACTTAGGGCTTGGGAGAAGTTCATCCCCATCTCCGAGTCTTCCGACAAGTTGAGAGGCTCCCTGGGATGTAGGGCAGTCTGGCTCCTTGACCTCCGCATGTGATCTTTCACCACCCAGCATTCCAGGGGGAGTTTTAACATCCATTTCTAGTAGGCATCAGCAATGGAGGAGCATCCCCAGTGAGTTTGGGCTCAGAGAAGTAACAGCCCAAGTCGCATTTTATATGCACCGCTCCCCTCTTTGTACGTCATTTTATCATGAACAGCAGCTGCAGGGCCGCTGGTCGCATAGGAGACCTTGCCCTGAGCGATCCCGGTTCATGGGCTAAGCGGATGGCAGGAATTTCTTCCATGCAGGTTCAGAAATCCAGCTGAGGTTGTTTTTAGTCTTAGCACATCAGCCTCTTGGCAGGATTTACAAAGGAGCCGGTCGAAGTGAGATGCCTGAATCACTTGAAATTCAGTGGGGGTTGTGCTCCAGTTGGAAAACCCCCGTGCTTGACATTAGGGCGCAAATCCAGTTCTGATCAAAGCTCTTGCAACTCTCACTGGCTTCAGCAGGACTTGTGCTTTGCTTAAGCCAGGCTGAATTTGATCCTGGGCCTTTTCAAAGTCCACACCAAACAGCTGATGCTGACTTCCTTGGTTAGTGTGGAGACATCCTCAGCTCCCAAGCAAGCTGCACTTTGAACTCTTTGACTCCTGTTTACCCTCCAGAAAAAGAGGCAATCAAAATTCAAGTAGGAGGGGGGGTGAGATTTGTCCCATCTCATGGCAAACAGTTTATTGAAAAGAGAAGAATACAGACTTGCTTTGTTCATATCATCAAAAATTAATCTACCATAAAATCAATGGGGATTTTATCCCTCAGACTCTAACAAGACAGATAAAAAGTAACTTGGTTAGAAAGTAGCAGGGGAGACAGCATTTTGAATCTAGAGTTAATAAAAGTTTCTCCTGGCAAATGAAGGACAATAGAAGTGGTCGAATTTCTCCTTGGGCTTTGAGATCTTTGTTTTGGTCACACATTGAACACAGACTGATCACACTTTTTATAAACGTGGTCATGATCTGTCAATAGTCACTGAACAAATTGCAGCCCGTGGGTTGTTCCCAAAACTGCTCATCTCACCTGCTCATAGTGTGCGATTGGACAGCTGAAACTTTTTAGAATAATAACTGGGATATAACCAATCACATATTTCCTGAGAGGGGTTTTCACATGACTAATTGTCAGTGCGAAAATTTGTATAACTTTCAGGCTTCAAAAACATTTCCATGAATAAACTGGTGGCCATCCAGTTATTTGTGCCTAGCCAGTAGTACAGCCCCAATGAAGCAGACTTGCCATGTTGTTCAGTGTATTGGTAAAATACCCTTCCATCAGCTGGAAAACCCTCCATACAGCATGGTGTTAGTAGAGTGGGTTCCCACCGTGGTCTCTATCTCAGGTGCCTTGGGTTGGAACAGATGCATCATGGAGTTCCTGCTCCAGGTACCTACAGTAACAGGCCAGAAGCCTATGTGAATCCAGGTCAAGAAGTTGCAAGCTAATGCTTTAACCCCCACCCATTACAGTCCTACGGAAACCCTAACTGGATTACCATGTCCATCTGGTGTGGAATTTGGCTCCCCGTTTAGCTAGGTTCTCTGACATTCAGTAACTTTGCCCTAGGCTGGGTTGCATGCACGCCTAGGAGATATGAAACCCCTGGGGCTGACGGTCCCATTCTCAATATCACGGAAGCCAGACTAGTGGCACATGGGATTAGATATTTATAGTCCACTCTGGCTGCACTGGGGGTACAACAGGGAAGGAATGATCCAAGGAGCCTCCTCAACCATCTTTGAGCCCCCAGGAAGAGCCCAGACACAGTATAGTTTGGAGTCAAGCCGCTGTTCCCTGCTGGAAATGCCCCTGGTGCTGGGCTGTCCAAACGTGGCAAGGGTGGTGAGAGCCCAGCCCTTCCGTGCGAGTTAGTGGAGTTGGCCGGGCCCAGGGGGCAGTGCCTGCTCAAGGCTGGCTGAGCTGCTTCTCCAATGGGAATTATCTGGGGAGCCCCTGAAGGGAGCTGGAGGAGTCGGCCAGAGTTCATCAAGGCACTACAGAGCAAGGGGGTGTGGAGTTCAAGGAAATACTGTTCTTAGCGTAACGAGGCAGGAGACTCTCACACCTGGAGTGGAAGGGGCTTTTACAGTGTCTGGGCATGATGGGACAGATGCCTTTGCAAGAGGTATAAGACACTCCAGTCTTCCTTGCCATTTGGACTGTTTTCTGCCTTCCTTTTCTCTTCCTTCCCATTTCACACGGATGGGGCAGGTGTGGGGAGAGCGTGTGTGAGAGCAGGGTTGAAGTGTGAACCCCATCCTTGCCCCACTACTGATACCTTTTATCTTCCTAATTTTGTCCCCGAAGGAGGCACTGAGCTGTGAGAATGTGTCTTTAGCCATCCCAGACTCAGACCCGCTGGAGGGCAGAGATACTCCCAGGATGGAAAACACGTCCTTCCGCTCTGTTTCTCACCACCATGTCCTGACACCTTCCCACAAAACCCCAGGCCGCGAGTCAGAGGTGAATGAACGACGGGCCGTTGCTTCTGCATTGTGCCATCGTGCTTTAGTGCTGTGCAGCTGACTGATGGTGTGTTCATGTCCGCCTAGCATTGTCCTCTTCCTGTCGCTTCACAGCTAGAACAGCCTGTTTCCATCCTCTTGTCTTCCATGCTGCCTTTGCATCTGCTGAAGCTGGGCACGTTCTAAATCATTCAGCTGGGGCAAGCAAAGGAGCCTGCATGGATTGCGTGTGACATGCTCTTTTTAGCCAAGAAACCCTTGCATTTATTAGACAGGGGTGGATAGATTGTTAAATAAACAGTGAGTCCTGTAAGTAACACTGTTATGTGTCTCACGCATGGAAAAGCTGCTCCCCACTGCCTCGATATGGGTGTGACATAGATCATCCACAGCTGTTAAAATTGGCTTTGATTTTTCAAGTCGTCAGCTGGTAACCTGTGGATTTTTGACCTGACAGGCAGTTTGTTTCCACTGTGTGGCTCACGTGAGCATATTTTCTTGGTTAAGCTGGAGGGGGACAGCAGGTAGAGATTTCTATCGATTTCCTGCTTTTGGTTGAATGCCGAAATTGATTTTCTTACAATTACTGGGAGCGCCTTAAATCTGTGCTGAGAAGGTGGAACGGCACAACAAAAGCAACGCATAGTATGTAACAGTCTGGGCACTGGCATAGAAAAATGACATGACAGAAAAACTCCACAACTACTCCATAGTTGATTGGTTGCACCTCATCTTATGATGGGCTCTCAGCGGGTAACTGACAGTATAGTAAATGGCCACATTTCAATGTGTTGTGGGGAAGTGACCCATGGACATCCCTGGGTGAGGTCATGCAACAAGAAAGGCAGGAGTGAGTCTATTGCTATTGAGAGCCTTTCCTGTGTTTTGCAATGGAAATGACCTTTGTAGGATATAAGGGGGGAGGTGTTTTCCCACACTGACCCTTCTTGCTTCGAATCGTCTTTCAAAACAATGCTGAGGCTGGGGTCTGTATCAGGTGAGAGCTCTTCTTAACCCCAAAGCAGGACTGGCTCTAGACCCCTTCAGCACCCGTGACCAGGGACGGTGCTGTCTGCCAACTGGTGAGGGGTCCTCAGAGTGAGTTGTAGGCCTGTAGGTTTTGTAGGCCTGTAGGTTTTGTGCTGCTGTAGTTGTAGGCCTGTAGGTTTTGTGCTGCTGCATCAATATGCGACGGATGATACAGCATCGCACCTGCTCTGCACGCTCTGTTCTGGATGCCCGTGGACTCCTAACTGAAGTTCAGTGTACTAATCATTGCTGGGCCTAGGTTACCTTAAACTCTGCCTCTCCATCTCTGACTCTCTGGCATCCTGGGAGTCGCTGTTGCCAGGGTGATGGCAGGACATCTTTCTCATGGGTCCTGCATCTCTGGAACTCCCTCCCACTGGAACTACATTGATGTGTATCACTGTTTCAAAGAGAGTTACTCTTTGCCCAGACTTTCAGCTGATTGAGGGCTGTGAAATTCTGGACTCTTCGCCAAATGGCCAGAACTACTGCTTCTCTCAATCTGAAATCAGTAGGCTATTGGGTTTGCTCCTGTCATTTGGAATTGTTAATCACTCGCCATAGAAAAGGGACCCAAACACCATTTGTAACGGGTGCCTTAGAATCGTGTATGACAATTAACATGTGGCAGCCTCGCAACATGACGATGTTTTGAGACATAAGACCACACGGCATGAGGAACCCCAAATCTAGACTTGCATGGACCTCCCAAAATCAAGCCATCCTGGCCTCATTAGGGCCATGCTGTGTCTACGTTCGCTGATCTACTGATGTCTGTAATTAGAATTGACAAAAAAGGCATGCGGCAAGCATCTCTGGAAATCTCTGGGCATCCTGTGGGTTGGTGGCATCTCCAAGCAAGTTCTGGGCTAAGATTGAGTTATTGATTGGAGGGTGAGTTTTCAGCGGGTAGGGCAGGAAACAATCTGTATGAAGAGGAGCCACTCTGAGAAGCATCTCTTGCTCTCTGCGGGGCTTCTGCTTCTTTGTCTCCTTTAACCTTGGCCACCTGGAAGCTAAGCTTTGATTTGCATCAAAGGGAGAATGCGGCAAGGGCCTGTTGCAAAGAGAGGCAATAATTGGCACATTGAATGTGTGCCACAAATTCCTGCTGCTGGGCAGATAAGGTCCTGGCCGGTCCTAGGGCAGACAGCTTGTTAACTCTGAGGAGAGTTAGAAAAAATGTCCCCTTGTTCAGCTGTGAGAGTCTAAGATTTTTAAGTGGCTCCCAGTTTTGACAGGTACAAGTAGGAGTATTTGTTTTTAGCTTTTACTTTCCTCCTCCCTTCCTCACTGTGGAGCCTGGAGTAACCTGTTTGGGAAGTGCCTGAACTAGCTCTGAATGCGAGTTACATTTATTTAGTAGGACAAGTGAGAGAGAACAAAAAGAGCAAAAGCCACTTATGTGCTTTCCCCAGAGACCCGCTGGGGAATTCTGCCATTGCTTGCTTGCAGGAACCGTGCTCCAAGCTCCAGACCCACATCTCCTGCCACACTCTCCTTTGCTTATGGAGTATTTCTTTTTGTTTAAAAAACCATGGAGTCGGTTTAGGACTGGGGAAGAGTTCTAAGCTGACAGGGAGCCGGTGAGGGGTAGGAAGAATGGGTGGGGCACGCGGGTTACATTCCTGGCTCAGCTACAGATTCCCTGTGGGACCCATGTAATCTTCCCGCCCCTGCCACTGCATGTGCAACTCACATTAATGCTCTTTATTTAAGGCTAGATTATACCTTTGTCTCCTCTGGCTGTGCAGGGGATCAGGCAGCAGCACTGGGGTCTGGGTCTGATTCAGAGCAGAAAAACTGCTCTCCCAATACCACCGATTACAAGCCAGGCTTTGGGGAGCAGGAGGTCACGGTCACTCTCACACACACACACACTCTCTCTCTCTCTCTCTGCATTCAGAGCTCCAGGAAGTTATTTCACACACACACACACCCAGGGGCAGGCTCTTCCTGGGACAGCACACTTGGACACTGCCCTGTCTCATGAAGACACGGTGGCATGGATTTAAGCATGGGTTGTACAAGCTTGCTCAGAATCAGGGCTACATACAGTGCTAGTCAGTGCCAGCCAGGGCTGCCGGGGGAGGGTAAGTGGGACAATTTGCCCCAGGCCCTGCAGGGGCCCCCACAAGAATATAGTATTCTATAGTATTGCAACTTTTTTTTATGGAAGGGGCCCCCGAAATTGCTTTGCCCCATGCCCCCTGAATCCTCTCGGCAGCCCTGGTGCCAGGGTCCGGGCCACCCCATCTTCACTTCCATTTCCAGCTGGGATCGCAAGATTGAAGCTTGTGTGTGTATGCCTACCTGAGCTGCAGTCACAGCTCAGACAGCAGGGTAGACATACCTTAAAGTAAGCTCTTGGGGTGAAATCCTAACCCTATTGAAGTTGATGGGAGTTGTGCTGTTAACTTCAATGGGGCCAGGAGTTCACCCTCAATCAGGCCCTTATCCAGCACCAAAGACCTGATCCAAAGCCCACTGAAGTCAACGGAGGGACTCCGGTTGACTTCAGCAGGCACTGGATCAGACCCAGCGGAGTGCCAACTGGACACTTTAAAAACAAATATGAAGACAGGGAGCTTGTGTTCAAGTGTCATCGGATGTCACCATTTCTTAAAGTGCCATTACACCCTGGTTGGGCCAGGTGTGTAAATTTAATATGTTCCTATTTAAAACTTCCTTATAAATGGATCTCTTCTGTTCCCAATGAAAAGGTCACGCATTAGCCCAGTGCCCAATAGCCTCCATTATTTCCATTAGGAAGTGTTCTTTGCAGCCAATAGTCCATTTTAAACAAAAGCTTAGCTTCTATAGACAACAGTGACCATTCCTCAGAAAATGGCTGCATGAGTCACTGTTTAAAACGATTGATAAAGGGAAACGACTCCTTTCTTGCAAGCACTTTTCTTCGTAAACGGCCTTATGCATGCAGCTCAGGTGTTCACATACTATATTATTAACGACAATCACTCTGCTCTGGCCAAAATTGGCACAAACCTGATGCATTGACAGATTACAGCTGAAGGCCTGGGTTCCCTAGCACTGTTGATCAAATCGGTATTTTGTTCCTGATGCCAGCTAGCCATAAATAGTTGCTGCTTGATCCACTGTATTCTCATCCAAGTTCAACAGTGTAAAAGCACAGAAGTAAGTTGTCTCAAGGATTTGTCCTAAGAGGAGAAAAATTCATGAGCTGGGGATATGGAAAATACAGATTTAACCACATCCTCGATGACATGTGGACAATTCAACTTAGAGACTTGAGCCCAGACTTTTCTAGCACGACTGAGGGAAACCCTACAGCCAGGAAGTAAAATGAATTAATTTAACATACATAACTGGAAAAATGTTTTCAGTCAACCACTTGGAGGCTGACGTTAAAGGAAAAGCGATGTCATTAGTTGTATTTTAAATAACTAAAAAAATGGTGAGGGAACGTGTCTAGTAGTTAAAACAGAGTCAGAACTCCCACCTCCGACACTGACTCACTGTATGACCCTGGGCAAGTCACATAAACTTGTCTCAGTTCGTCCCTCTGGGAGAGGCATAACAATTAGGTAAGTAAAGAAATGTAAGTCCCTTGGATAAAAGTTGCTAAATAAGGACAGAGTACAAGTGGTGTTATATAAATACATATTTGCAATCTCAAGCCATGATCCTGCAATGTGTAGCAGAGTCACTGGGGATCAGCATGGGCTGTAGGATACACATCACATAAGACTGAGGTCTTAGTGTATCTATAGGAGGTGGGCTATGTGTATTTATATGCATGATAAGTTAATTACCAGAGCCTTGTCACTGCTTGTCAGCATGGGTTTGAGTGTCTCTGAGTGGGACCAGCCATTTTACCCATCTCTCATCAGGCTGGACCCGGAGCTGGGGTGTAGGTTAAGATGTAGGTAATGCTTATCACTGTGGGAATTCCTAGGAATTGCAGGACACTTTCTGAGTTATTACTAAATTAACCACACAATAAAAGATTAGAACTTGTCCACTTGGAAAGCCTCTTTCTTGTGCATTCCCATGGTGATCTGTGTTTCCTGTGATGTCAGATGCGTGTCAAGGTGGTGGCTTCCTGGCTGATTGTTAATTGTTGTTTTGTTATATTTCAGACACATTTTGAGTGATTTACTTATCAGTAAAGCCAGTGCTGAGTAAAGCCTCTTTCCCGTCCCACTGGAGCTTTCTTTTACCCAGGGGCACCGGAGATATCAAGCGAGTGTGCCTAGGCTTTTAAGCCTCAGTGTTGTTTCCAAGGATGGCTAACAAAATGTTGCTCACTGCAGCCTCACGGCCAAGGTGCAGAATAACCCAGTTTTCCTTCTCTTGCTAATTTGCAGGAAGGCGCTGCCTGCATGAGAGCAAAGAGAGCGCCTCAGAACTTCCTAACGGTTCGCAAGATCTCAGTGTCCCGGATGCACTCCTTGCCCAACGACAGCTACATGTTCCGCCCTGTGATGCCAGCCAAGGCCCCGTTCCCTCTCCATGAGGTGGAGATGGAGACCTATCCCTGCAAATCACAAAGAGGTACCACGGGGAGGGGATGCATTCGCTGTGCTCCTTGCTCTTACTCATATTGTATTTGCTACGAATTGGGAGGGTGTCAGGCAAACTATGCAAGGAAGCAGAATCAGTTCATGTGGTGGTGTGATAGGAAGCTGAATAATGCAATCAGTACAGAATAAATCCTTTTTAACGTCATTTCCTACTAAATTTAATTTATTTTATGCTACGTCTAGAATTTTCAGGGTGCTGTAGGATTTTGTATTTAAAATGCATAACTGCCTTGTTGAAGTTATCTGGAGAAAGCTGGAAGTTTGCATGTCTAGATAGGGGACCAATGGGCACCAGAGAGGTTGCAGGGTGCAGGTTGTGTGTCATGGAATAGCATATTGTCTGTATGTTTCTTCTAATATGATCAGCAGTGAAATAGTTAACAAAGGTGCCGTTTGTATTGCCATTATCAGTTTTCAGAGTCAACACAGTATTGAGATGAATGAGGCAGTTCCTACCTCTCAGACCTATACTTCCAGACTGTCTGTTGACTCGGGAAGGTGGCACTCCACTAGATTACATTTAGGTCACGTTAGGAAGCTTTTTGTTATAAACAGGGCTGGCTCCAGGCACCAACCAGGCAAGCTCCTGCTTGGGGCAGCAGATTCCAAGGGGCGGCATTCCCACAGGTGGTTTTTTTTCCCCCTTCGCTGCTCCGGACCGCCCTGCAGGTTTGTCCCCCCCGTTCGCCGCGCCGGACCGCCCCACAGGTTTGTCCCCCACCCATCTTCACTGCTCCGGACCACCCCACAGGTTTGTCCCGCCCCCCATGCTGCCCTGCAGGTTTGTCCCCCCTCCCCTTCACCACTCTGGACCACCCTGCAGGTTTGTTCCCCCCCCTTTGCTGCCCAACAGCTTTCTCCCCCCCCCCATTCACTGCCCCACAGCTTTCTCCCCCCCTCCTTCACTGCTCCAGACCGCCGCGTAGGTTTGTCCCCCCCCACCACTTCGCCGCTCCGGCTGCCCCACAGCTTTGTCCCCGACCCCTTCGCCACTCCAGACTGCCCTGCAGGTTTGTTCCCACCCCCGTTCGTTGCTCCGGACCGCCTCGCAGGTTTGTTCCCCCCACCCCTTTGCCGCTGCAGAACACCCCGCAGGTTTGTTTCCCCTGCTTCACCACCCCACAGCTTTGCCCCCCCCTTTGCCGCTGCAGATCGCCTCGCAGGTTCCCCCCCCCCTTCGCCGCTCTGGAACACCCCGCAGGTTTGTCCCCTCCCCCTCACCGCTTCGGACCACCCCGCAGGTTTGTTTCCCCCCACTTCATCACCCTGCAGGTTTGTCCCCCCCCTTCGCCGCTCCGGACTGCCCCGCAGGTTTGTTCCCCTCCCTTCGCTGCCCTGCAGGTTTGTCCCCCCCCCTTCGCCGCTTCGGACCACCCCGCAGGTTTGTCCCCCCCCTTCACCACCCCACGGGTTTTTTCCCCCGCCCCTTCGCCACCCCACAGGTTTGTTCCCTCCCCCCTTCGCCGCTCTGGCCGCCCCGCAGGTTTGTTCTCTCCCCCACCCCTTCGCCGCCCCAGACTGCCCCGCAGGTGGTTTTCTTTTTGTTTTTTTGTTTTTTGTTTATTTGTTTGTTTTTGTGCTTGGGGCAGCAAAAGAGACAGAGTCGGCCCTGGTTATAAAGGCTAAAAACCATTCCCCCGCCCCCCCCCGGAAAAACTGAGATTCCGTAGCACGGCTCTATGATGAGAAGTTGTTTGTGTGGTAGATTCTGTGGAATCAGAAGCTACACAGAAGTTCTGACAACACATTGAGACGACCACATCCAAATATTTTTGCCCTCAGATTCCATTTTCTCCCCAGTTATTCCTTGTCCTGCAGCTTGGTTTAAAAATGGGAGTGAGAAAGAACATCTATCTCCCCAAAAACATGTGCATCTTGAATTAGTGCTTTTTGGCTCCCAAGAACTGATCCAGACCGGCTTCCTCTGATGCAACAGTATTTTAATGCAAGAACGACATGGACAGATGGGTGGTGGGATTACCTGGTGGGGCTGGCCAGGACTAGCCGATCTGTTCTGATTTCTCCAGGTAAAGTAACTCTCCGTTTGTTAAAAAGCTCTGGATACAGCTCAATGTTCCCTGCTCAGTATTTATGGTTGTTCCACCTGCCCTGGAAAGGGAAGTGCAAGAGCTTTGCTAAGCAAAGTGAGTGGTTGTTGGATTTCGCTGCCGACTGACTGGGGCTGACTCGGCAATCTCTGACGCTGATGTGAACGAGGAAGAATTCCACTGGTGTCAGTGAAAAACTGGCGTGAGGGGAGAATCTGGTCCACTATTTTGTAACCTTTCCCAGCTGGATTCCTCAGCAAATCACAAGAAATATCCCTACGCCTCACAGAGGGACTATTTTCCCTCCTGCAGTGACTGAATCCTACCAGTGTCCCTTCATGCTGTGCTGATCAGCCTACTGGGGGCGTACATTGGGATTAGTGTTTGTTTCATGCATTTTCGTGGTCTTAGGAAGCCAGTTATCAGATCAGAATCAGCGAGAATTGCTATTCGTCTAGTGGTTTGGTTACCAGACGGGGAAAATGCCATGAAGTGGCCAGATCATGTGTTCTTTTGGCCCCATAAATGGCTTCCTGACTCATTAAAAAAGCAAATGAAAAACACACAGATGCTGAGCGATTTTGGTTTTATTCAACTCTCCAGAATACCGCAATTTAGGGCTTTCTTGGCCTCTCCTCTAGGAGAGCGAGTTGGGAAAATTTCCGTCAGTCCAAGAAAAGATGGTGGGGGAGGGGGAATGTTGTGAAAATGTTCACTGGGTTTTTTGGTTTTCCCACCAGCTTCAAAAGCTCCGCCATAACGCTTGCCTAAGAAAGGAAGGATTGGTAATAGGGCGTCGGCCATCTCATTGGAAAGGTGTTAGTGGCCAAGGTGTATCCCAAGTGGGTATTTATGGTCCCTATCCAAGAAGACTAGATTAGCAAGTGCAAACCAAAATTGAAGGGTATTGGCAAAGTTTTGTGGGATCCCGGGACGGTCTAGTCAGAGGGGCTATGGGTCAGGACTTTCTTGCAGTTACAGAGCTGTGGAGGAGCGAAGGACTGTCATGGGAACGCCTGCCACATTCCAGAGCTGAGGAACGCAAACAGAGCTATGCCTGGTTCTTTCAGTCCCTCTGATGATGAATAAAATTCATTAAAATATTCTGTGCATATTCTGGGAAAAGGTCCAACCCCCCACAAACAAAAGTGTCCAAAAAGCCTTTTTTTTCTCAATGCAATCAGCTAGCCGAGAGGCAACTGCAGACTGTCTAAATGGGTCTTGTCACAGGTCCAAGTTCACTGACCTCTGGGTAAGATCCCCTAGTGTGATGGATACTGTGTTTGTATGTGGAACAGTGATGTAAAAACAGACATTGGCGCGTGCGCTAATGAGGAACAGTAAATCCTGCTGCCAAAAAGCAGGCAATTCTTAAAACAAACGGGGAAACTCTGGTAAAGCAGCAGAAGTTGGGAGGAGAAGGTTGCTTTGCAGAATGAGCTGGGGAAGCAGGAACTGTGAATGGGAAACTAATGACTCGAGGTTGATACCTGAGATTAGGGGGTTGCTTTTCGGAGGGAGTAGGTGCAGACAGAGAGAATATCTGCACATTCATCAAGGGCTACGGAGCCAGGGCTCAGCAGTCTCTGTGCTGTTGATATCATAGAGTTTTAGTCCAGAAGGGACTACCTGTCAGATCATCTAGTTCAGGGATAGCCAACCTGAGCCTGAGGTGGAGCCAGAATTTACCAATGTACATTGCCCAAGAGCCACAGTAATACGTCAGCAGCCCCCCATCAGCTTCCCCCACCACCACTTCCAGCACCTCCCACCCACCGGCAGCCCCACCGATCAATGCCTCCCCCTCCCCTCCCCACACCTCCTGATCAGCTGTTCGGTGGTGTGCAGGAGGCTTTGGCTGGGGCGGGGCGGGGAGCGAGGGCATGGCAGGCTCAGGGGAGGGGGCGGGAAGGAGTGGGGTGGGGACAGGGCCTGTGGCAGAGCCAGGGATTGAGGAGTGAGCACCACCCGGCACATTGGAAAGTTGGCACCTGTAGTTCCAGCCCTGGAGTCAGTGCCTATACAAGGAGCTGCATATTAACTTCTGAAGAGCCGCACGTGGCTGAGCCACAGGTTGGCCACCCCGATCTAGTTTGACCTCCTGTATATAATAGGCCACTAAACATCACCAAGCCAACCACTGAATTAGACCAAAATATTACAGCCCTCAGGAGACTAAACTATTGTGTGTCACAGGCGGAGAACAGGACGGACCGATGCCTGAATCCCCTGCAACGGTAGCAAATTGGTTAAGTGTGACCAGGATCAGCCGAGCAGGATCTTCTGCATCAGTAACCATAGCAATAGATCATGTTTTGAGCTTATGTAACTGTTAGCTGAGGATCTCAAAGCTCTTCACTTACATTGGGTCTAAAGCCAATGGCGAAACTCTCATTGACTTCGCTAGGCACTGGATGGGACCATGATTAAGCCCCCCTCTGGGCATTTAAGTGGTGGTGTCTCCAGTTTACAGATGGTTAAGGTGCTGTAAGCAAGTCGTTGGCAGCCCAAGGAATAGAGCCCAAGTGCCCTGTCTTACAGTATCCTGATCGAACCCCTAGTCTCCATCTGATCCAAATTCTGAAACTAGGTCGCTTCCCTGTTCAGATCCAGCCCACAGTCACATGGGGAGGTTGCAAGTACGGAGCTTCAGACCCACTTTCCCTCTCCCTCCCAGATAAGCCCCTAGCACATGAAGTGAAGAGAAGTCTCTGCTAACAGCTTAGGGCCTAGGACACCCCAACTGAGCAGTATGCAATAGAGGGCAGGCCCACACATGAGACAGTTATCATTGGAAAAACCATATGCATTTAGACTGGGGTCCTGGTCCGTCACTAGGGCTTCTACACGCTACAGTCATACAAGTAATAAACAGTAATCACAAGCTTTTCACAGGCCCACCTAGGAGACGTGTTTATCCAGCTGTGTTCTACAATTGCACTGCACAAGTAGGGTTATCTAGTGGTTAGAGCAGAGTGGGAGTCAGGACCCCGAGGCTCTACTCCGACTCTGCCCGTGAGATATTGTGTGGCTTGATTTGGCTTGTCACTGAATCAACTTGTGTTTCCTTACCCCACATCTGTGTGCTTTGAAATCCTTGGAGCCTGGTTCTGCAGCGAACACTCTCACAAACGCACGTTACAACTCTTGTCTGGCAGCCGTGGCTAGTGTTCTCTCTCCTTCTGTAGGGTCTGTCACCTCCATCCGTTCCCAGCCCGTGGAAACATGCTCCTCTCTGAGAGTCCCAAGGGAGTCACTTCAGGTGACTGCTGTATCTTCTCACCGTGACAGCTGTGACGCATGGAAGATCTGTCATCCACAGTCCACGTCGCGATCTCCCAGCCTCAACAGGCTGCTGTGTAGACAGGTAGGAGGCGATGAACTCTCCTCTCCCATCAGACTTTTTCTGTCCTCCCTCCTCTTCATCATATCTCTAGCTCTCTCTTCTTTTGAGTGACAGCATTGTAAAACAAGAACAAATGGAGTTTTCCAAAGGCTGCAAGCAGACCAGGATAGGACAGAGTAGCTATTTGAGCACAATATAATCCTGGCAACATTTCCTATCAGTTTGGATGTCTTAATGATTTTGTATTTTTCAAGTCAATTTCCAGTCTTGGTGCCCTGAGCATGTCAGATTCAGTACACACAGACAGATTCCAACTTCAGATTGGCCATGTCGGAGAGGCTGGGATGAATGGGCATTTGAGGAACATGCTTCCACGTTGTCCAAAGCTTCTGTTAACCCCCTATTAGTCAAAATAATTGCGGAGGTTGTTTGCTGGGCCATCTCCGGGCCTCAGGTGCACACTGATAGTTCTAGCCAAAGTCACGTACCTATGGTCCGCACTCTGAGAACAGAGCTTGCAGTGACTGATTTAGAGCAGAATGTTTCTAATTCAGGTGCCGTATGGTTAAATATACTTGGGCGACATAAAGTCATTCAGCTGGTTTTCCGTTTTGCATGCAAGAGGCCTAATGGGCTCACTCTGACAATGATTGGGATTGTATTAGTCAAAGCTGTTGATGTTTTACTCGAGGCATTGCCTTTCAGTATTTGCTAATGGTGGTGCCATAAAAGACTACTGACTCTGTAGAAGAACATAAGAACGGCCACACTGGGTCAAACCAATGATCCAGCTAGCCCAGTATCCTGTCTTCCAACAGTGACCAGTGCCAGGTGCTTCAGAGCAAATGAACAGAACAGGGCAATTGTCGAGAGAACCATCTCCTGTTCTCCAGTCCCAGCTTCTGGCAGTTGGAAGTTTAGGGACACTCAGAGAATGGGGTTGCATCCCTCACCATCTTGGCTATAGCCACTGATGGACCTATCCTCCATGAACTTATCTAATTCTTTTTTGAACCTAGTTAGACTTTTGGCCTTCACAACATCCCCTGGCAACGAGTTCCACGGGTTGACTGTGTGTTGTGTGAAGAAGTAATATTACCCATGTTAGAACAGAGACCGATGTTCCATCTGGTTTGGTACCTTAGCTCTGACAGTGGCCAAGCACAAATGCTTCAAACCCAAGCTGTGTAACTTGCATAATGTACCAAATAGTGCAATATTGTCCTCTGAAGAGAAATTCCTTCCTGACCCCCAGCTGACTCTGGTGCCTGTAGCATGAGAGTTGATAGCGTGTATTGGTACAGGACTTTATGCTGATTTACAGATAAAACAAGAAGGCCTAGAAGGCCTGGGAAGATCAGAGGCCTGCACATATAGGCAAGGCTGGAATATACCTGAGATATGACCTACCCACCATGGGTCTGTCTGTTAGCCCAGTTGTTACCACCTTATACCAAATGATCCTCCACTAATGATAATTAGTCAGTGTGGCAGCTGCAGCGATGTTACCAGTTCTGAAACTCACTGGGCATAGGTTGATTCTGTCACATGCCACGTCCACGGCTAAAAGCGTGTCCTGTTAGTGCCCCTGAGAGACCTTTGTGCTCTTGTCCCATCTGTCTCTGCTTGCATTGCAGGAGGCCATTAGAACAGATTCCTTGGATGGGCAGAATACAGATTCCAAGGACAGTCTGCAAGCTGAATCCAGCGAGAGCCTGCAGGCAAAGAAGCAGTCCCAGAGCAGCTTAGGTCCAGGTTTGCTCCATCTGAGCCCACTCTCCCAGCCGGGCACTCCCCCACATTCCCCGACGTCATCCTCACACCATCGACGCTCGAGCGTTCGTACCCGCAAGCACACT
Source organism: Chelonoidis abingdonii (assembly GCF_003597395.2). NCBI lineage: Eukaryota > Metazoa > Chordata > Testudines > Testudinidae > Chelonoidis > Chelonoidis abingdonii. The sequence continues at coordinate 5,960,977 of NC_133777.1, forward strand.
TACAGCCAGCACAGTATTCCGAGCAGGCCTTCCAGTCAAAACAGCAACCCAGCCAGCCCCGAGAACTCTCTGTTTGAATCCTCAGACCTGGCTGACGAAGAAGTCAGCCACATAAACAGCTCGGTGAAAGATTGGCAAGAGCAGCCAGAAATCAGGACCCGCTCGGTCTCTCCTTTCATCTCCCCAGCTTCATCTCTAGTCCCCCTCAAGAACTGCAGCACAGCCAGCCTGGCCGGGAGCAACGGCAGAGACAGAGACTTCAAGAAGTTTTACAGTGTTGATACTAAAGGGTTCCTGGACAAGCCCAACTGGGCAGACAACCAAAGAAGGCACTCCATCGAGATCTGCCCTTCCATTGACAATGAAGATGGTAGCTTGGAACAGCCTGCAGAAGGGAAACAAAGGTCTCCTGTTCACGTTCAGTCTGAGTCGGAGTATATCCACGGGGCTCGGAGGAAGAAGAAGATGAGCCCACCTTGCATTTCTATAGATCCTCCTATGGAGGATGAAAGTGTGGCTTCACGTACCAAAGCCTCTGAGAACAGCATGCTGAGGAGAAGGACCCCGTCTTGCGAATCCACCGCGTACAGGGACTCCTTGGACCTGGTCGACAATCAGCCCGGGGAGCAGGCCTCTAAAGCAGAACGGTGGGTCCAGCCCACGTGTCGAGGGGAGCACCTGACAATCCCAAACTTCTCCTTCGAGCAGTCTGACCCCAGCTCCTCGAGCAGCCTCTCGGATCTCCTTTCGGACAGCGGCCAGGGCACACCCTCCAGCGTGGTGTCCAGGGACTCCCGGCCAGACATCGCAGCACTAGAACTGAAAAAGCTGGATCACTTAAAAACTCAGTGCAACAACCCTGAGAAAAACAAAGAGCTTCTAGGCATTACTAAGAGCCCCATAAGGCGGCACGGACTGGTCCCTATGACTGTTGCAACAGATGAAGACATAGACGAACCAGTATAGCTTTGTAGGGGCGGGAAAGGGAAGTCTCAAGGGCTGACACCGATGTGGTTTTGAAACAGCACCCCTGTGCGGAAGGGACTGCAAAGCCACATGTTCGTGGCTGATTTTTCCCCCCCAGTCACTTGTTCCTAAGCGCTGTTGGGGATGGGTTTGCAAAAAATAATACGGAAATGACACAAGGTGCAGGGCGGGGGAGGGGGATATGTAAACGTGTTTCTTTTCTAAAGGGAAGATGGAGTTGCTTTTTTTTTTTTCCCAGGTGGCCTCAATCACATTGATTTGGGTTCGGGCTGTGTTCGTTTGTTTTGTTTTTGTTTTTGTTTTTTAAATGTTCTCGACTTTTAAACCGGCACCATTTATTGTGCGGAGACGCCGCAGTATGCAGACGTGCCCAGGAGATGGGAGCTGTACATTGTCTGTCTACCGGCAGTGATATAAATAGAAATGATGTATTTGTGAGATACAAAAGCTACAAAAACCCCACAAAAAAATACCCACAAAAAACTCTCTCTTCATAATGCACATATTTTTATAGGGAAGCGATACTGTTTTTTGCATTACGTCCGACTCCCCAAACAGGAGGTGTTTTCTTGGGTTTTATGTGGAAGTAATTATTAAGGCTGGTTTTTTCCCCAAATGTTTCTCTTCTTTCTTTGCTTTCATTCTTCTTTTCTCTCCTTCCTCTTTTCTCCCTCCACAATCATCCTGCTGGCTTCTATTCACAGCTGATGCTTTTTTGAAGTCTCTCTTTCCATTTATTTTACTTTGGTACTTTAGAGGATGTCCTCTCTAAAGAAAAAAAATAACCAAATCACTACTGAATTGTAGCCAGTGCAATAATAAGTTATTCATTCTTGTCTGTACAAACTGTCCTTTTTTACTTTTAATTTTATTTTTTTTGCTTTTACTGAATTCAGGTTAAATGTTGCAATAATCTGAACTAATGTGCACAAGCAAAGCTTCTGGAGTTTAAAAAAGAAAAGAGAAAAAAAAGAAATTTACAGAGAGATAAAGGAAAAAAGAAAACAAATAAATAGTAAATTATTTAAGAAATGTATTTTGTTTACTGCAGTCAAAGTAAATTATTGATACAGTATGTAAAGATTTTAAGAGTTGTCTTAGATGATGTTCTTTGTAAGCATTTAAGATAATGATTTGTTTTCTTCATAGCGTGATGCCTTTGAAAAGAAGGTGAGATCAGTAATTGTATCATTTGCATCTTTGTGTTCCTTGTCCCTACACACACACACACAGAGCCACACAAGCCCACTAGCACTCTCAATCCATGTGGAAAGGCCTCTTTTCACTAGCAGCATAGGATCAACATGAAGCCACTAGCAGAATTAAAGTCATTTATTAACACCCCCAACCTGTATTTTTATTTTTCCTTTTTTAATCTTCTTTCCTCCCCCACTCTCCATCCCAACCCCCTTTCTCCATGCGACGGCTCCGCCAATGGAAAGCTGCTGCTGCTGCTTAATGAAACAATAAACCAGACAAACACCACGCTAGGGTGCAGGGTAAAATCAAGCGCCAGGCGGCCGCGACGGTGACAGCAGCAGCAAAATAATAATTCTCTCTCTTTTTTTTTTCCGTTCCATGCCGCCTCATATTTATGCATTCACGTATATCTTCTGTTATTTATGCATTCATTACTCAGAAAAAAATGTATCTTGTTTCACATATATTAAACTGTATAAACTGGACGCGTGGCTTGACTTTCTGCTACACGGTCAGAATTAGCTGTTCTGCCAAATCCGGACATGTGCCAGTCCTGCAGCCCTCACTCCAGTGAGTAGTCCTGTTGACCTCCTTATCAATGAGGATTGTGGGACAGTGGTGGCTGAAGACACAGCTGCCCCCCTGCTTGTGTCCACATCCCCATCACGCCGGTTCCCAAATTTTTGCCAGCACAACCCCATTTGGATGACGTATTTCCTGGGGACCCCAGACTGCATGAAGAATGCCGTTTGGAAGAACAAAATGGCATCCTTGTCTAGTGACCTCGCATGCACCCTACGTGCCAGGTCACGCTGTGCGACGCAAAATGGCGTCCTCCTTGTCTAGTGACCTCGCATGCACCCTACGTGCATGGTCACGCTGTGCGATGCAAAATGGCGTCCTCCTTGTCTAGTGACCTCGCATGTCTAGTGAGGTCACAGGGCGCGAAGCAAAATGGCATCCTCCAGACAGGAGGGATCGCCGCCATCCCATCTGCTGATGGCACGACCCCATTTGGGGTTACGACCCACAATTTGGGAACCATTGCTCTATAATAGGAGTGTCTTTCCCAGCATCCCTTTCAGTTTGCAGCTCCAAGCAGCTGCGGCTCAAAAGGGCCCATTTTGCCAGTGGCAGCTGCCTCCATCCAGAACCTGTCACATTTCCTTTTTCTTATGGTTGAGAAGATGGCATGTTTGCACAGGACTGCTAACTAGGGTCTACTCATGTGAGTAAGGTTTGCAGGACCTGGTTCCAAATTGCCTTTCCCCCAGCTATCACTGGCATCAAGTATTCTTAAACCAGTTCCAAGCTGCACTCATCTATAGCAATGCTGAACCAATGCGCAAATCCCTTAGCTAGCGGGAGGAGCCTTTCCATATGTTCCGGCACCTCCGTGCCATCATTACACGTAGGCTGCCTCCGAGCACCTGTGTTGTGTAATTAAAAAGCAGTTAGGATTAGTGTAAATAATGATCCCAGCTCAGCGGGATGGCGAGGACTTCCAAAAATGCACCATAAAAGTAATTATTAATAGCACTTTGGGGACAGTGACACACTCCCTTGATTGCAAATTAACCAACAGACTGGAAAAGCAAAAGCTCTCTGTTCTGAAATGAATTCAGCTTTAAGGCAAATGCCACGTCCTGGTATATCCCATTTTTTCCCCTCCAAGCAGCTGTGCGTTACAGCATTTGGCTGTAATGATTGGGCTTCATTGTAAAAGACAATATTCCCCCTCTGACGCTCCCCCTAAAAACAAATGCGAGGAAAGAATATCCCCCCCTTGTGTTGTCTGTGGATTTGTAATTACAGCTCTGCATCATTAGAAGACTAAGAGGTTTGCTCGTCAAACAAGGCAAATGGATCAATTCCTCACACTGCTCGTGTTCTGGCATGACAGCTGACACCTGAGCTCCGCAGGGCCAGATTCGGCCACGGTGCTGCAGTCGCTACTGCTGAGACCAACCCGTGTGTGACGGGCCGGAGGGGAAACGGGGGGATGTGGAGGGAGGAAGAGAAAAGGAGGAGGACTGGGAGGGCGACTAATGGATAGGAAAGTGGGATCTGGGGGGAACTGACAGATTTGGATTCCGGGGGTAGCTATTGGGAGTTCAAAAGGGCCCATTCACATATTGCTGTGAAGTTTCCTCAGGTGACTTACCTCATCAGTTTAGATGGGGCCAGGCTGGAGCCCTGAAAAGCAACAGGAGCTGAGGAGGGGGAGCCAGTCTAGCTGCCTCTATAGGGGCTGCTGCTCCATCAGAGGGTATGTCTACATGGCAGTCACGGAGCAGTGAAGCTGTGGCAGTGCAGACTAGCCGCCTGAGTAATTACCCAGGGTCTGGTGCAGGCTGCTCTGAAGCCCGGCTGCTGCAGCTTCACGGGGCTGGTACCCGAGCTGGCTGGATTAAAGCTAGCTCTGGCAAGGCTACACCAGCTGCAATCACATCCCATGATGGCAGTGTAGACAGACCCACCGAAGGCAAGGTGGAAACAGGAGCCCATCAGCGGAGCTGGAGCTGCCAACCGCTGTGGCGGGAGATCAACCTCTCCAGGCAAGAAGGGAGAGTCAGCCAGGAGTTACAGACAAGGGAAGAGACAGAGACGGGGTGGGGGAGAGAGCAGGTGTGTGGGAGGGGAGACCTGGGGTGCTCGTTTCAGATTCTAGCCATAATGTGCAGCGACGCTGATCCCAAACCCCAGGCCCAGGGCAGACCCCCACATGAAGGCATCAGTGCCGTGGTGCAGGTGTGACACCGTGTCTGCCTGACTCACTGAAGTTGCAGAATCAGATAACTAACCTCAAATGCAGCCCTTTGCTCAGACCCAGATTCCCCCTTGACAGGTCCTGGTCCTGAAAATCCACCCGTAGAGCTGCAGCACAGCAGGGCAAGCAGCTCAGGGGCAGGGTTAGGGTCCACCAGGAGGAGGGCTGATGTGTGTACCATGTAGAATGGCTTTCTGGCAGTGAGCTCCACAGCCCCACAGTGTCCCATCTGTGGGGTCTCTGCTGTATGCTGAACTAGAGTTTGCATGTGTCTGTTGGAAAAGTGGCCTTTTAATACACTGACTGCTTTTACCTGCCCTGTTCCTTATTTATCATCTGCCCTGGGGCACTCTCTCCTTTGTCTTGTTAATGAGTTGATTCCATTACTGAGTAATTCACAAGGAACAGGTGGTACATTGACCCAAAGGCTATCACAGCAGTGCATGGCAAGTGTGTTCCTAGGACAGGGGGGCATGTGTTTCTTTTCCCCCCCTACAACTTCTGTGCTGGGCTGAAGGAGCTTAAACCAGGGCAGTAGTTATCAGCTGTGGCTGAGGTGTTCACTGTTATTTTATAAATTATTATAAATAATTGTGATTTTCTTATTGTTCACATTGCGATCATGCCTGTACAAACGCAGAACAAAAAGACAGTCCTTGCCCTGTGTTCAGGACTCGCTCAGGGATACTGTTAGCAGTGGCCAAAAGCTAAGTTGGAAATGCTTACTGCTGGGTATTGACAATGCCCCCATCCCTTAAAACTCGCTACACTCGTTCCTAGGTAGGTGATGCTGGGGTCATTATACCTAAGTTAAAGCCAGGGAAACTGAGGCAGGTAAGCCCTATGTTTTCAAAAGTGTCCACTCATTTTCGGTGCCTCCATTTTGGGGAGTCCAGCTTGAGACACTGAGGGCCTGATGCTTCACAGGTTGCTGTTCTGATTGACTTCATGGGGAGCTGTGGGCTTTCCACAGAGCTGAAAGTCTGACCCTGATTGTACCAAGTTTGGGGCTCCCAGTGTTAATGGGCACTTACGGAAAGATACAAGCCTCAGTCACTTGCCCAGGGCCACCCTGCATCAATGGCAGAGTGAGGACTAATATCCATGAATCCCATCTCCCACCTCTCTGCTCTGTCCCCTAAGCCACGCTCTACGAAATGGAGAGAGCAGCTTGGTGTGTTTGAAATTGCAGTTCCTCCTTTTAGTGAGTTTGGCTTGACTGCAATGCTGTTAATAAATGCTGAGGGCTTTGAAGCAGATGTAGGAAGCTGTAAGCACCAACCTGACAAGTGGCTCATGTTACAGTGTCACTCGATAGACGTGAACAAACACTTGTGAACGTGTTATGACTACAAGAAGAAAGAAGGTAAAAACACCGGGAACGGAACAGGAGCAAGGTGTTTGGAAATGGACTGAGATCGTCTGAAATCGAGATGGCGAAAAGGCCTACAAACCTTCCTTTTGCCCTACGCCTTTCCCAAAACATTTTTCCCATGACTAACGATGAACAATGTATGGTAACCAGCTAGAACAACACTGGAGGAAAGAGAAAATGAAGTCACAGGAGATAACAAAGCAGCTTAATGATGTGGAGGCATGACCGATGCATCTGAAACTGGTATAGGACAGATTCGGGGAGAAATGGTAAAGGTCAGTGATAGCCTTTATCTTGGCTAACTCACAACTTGTGGAGCAGAGGCATTTCTTTAGGATCACCCAGGTTTTGTTGGTAACTTCTTCTTACAAGAGTTTTATCGCTGGGTTATAAAAGTCAATTCAAAGCAGGAACTTCTGGCATTATAAGGTCTTGGCCCAGAAAGGAAAATGTTGTTAGGTTTTTTTAGGAAAAAAAAAAGAAGTAAATAAATAAAAATAAGTCTTGCCATTTAACCACCAAGCTGTAAGAACGTGAAGCAAAATGGGTTTCTAAGGCCATGCCTGTACATACAGAGGGGCTGTTGCCACGCGTGTGATGAAGACACCATATGTACTGAGGTGAGAGAACTTTCCCGTCAGCATAAAAAAACCCACCTCCACAAGCGGCAGAAGCTATGTCGGTAGGCGAAGCTCTCCCACCGACATACTGCTGTGCACATGGCCACTCATGTTGGTGAAACTCATGTCGCTCGAGGGGTGGTTTAGTCGCACACCTTAGCGACGTAAGTTATGCTGATATAGGCTATGGGATAGACAGAGCCTAAAAGTTCACTTTCCAATCCCACTTGTATAACTTTTCAATGGTTTTTATGAGTGTGTTTAAGCTGAAACCCTTGTGACCGATGAAGATTCACTGGCCAGTCTAGCTGAGTTCTCAAAAGCAAAACCAAGAATGAAACGCTCTGAATTCATTAACTGATCAGACCATCCACTGTCGCCAGTCCAGTAAGGACTGTTAAGGGCTAGTTATGGGGCCAACGTTGTGCTGATCCTTACCAGGTTGATCAACATGAATATACGAGTCCTGAATGTGGATTTATTACATTTGCTTATTCAAACTGCTGATTTGTTACATTTGGAAAGCAAACCGGGTGGGGTCTTTTCTTTGGGTCTTGTGCAGATGTGACTGAGAGTCGGGTTATGCTACATGTGTCTGCCTAGAGCCAAATGGCTGGAAGTTGATGCTAAATAAATCAAGGTTGGAAATAAGGTGCAAATCTTTAACCGGGAGGGTGATTAGCCATGGGACAACTTAGCTAGGGAGGGGGTAGATTCTCCGTTCCTTAAGTCTTTCAATCAACACTGTGGGTATGGCTACACTGGCACTTTACAGAGCTGCAACTTTCGCGCTCAGGGGTGTGAAAAAACACCCCTCTGAGCGCTGCAAGATACAGCGCTGTAAAGCCTCAGTGTAATCTGTGCCGCAGCGCTGGGAGCATGGCTACACCCGTAGAGGATGTGGTTTACATGCAGCGCTGGGGTCTCTCCCAGTGCTGGCGCTCCAACCACACTCGCACTCCAAAGCACTGCCGAAATGTCAAGTGTAGCCATACCCTGGATGTCTTTGGGGAAGCTGGGCAGGAGGTCAGCTAGATGTTATGAGCTTGATACCAGAATCACTGGCTGGATCTCTGCCCTATGCTATGCAGGAGGTCAGACTGGTTGATCATAGAGGTTCTTTCTGGCCTTAAAACTTAGGAACCTGTATTTTGTACATGACCTTTCTTACACACACAATGAAAAATCATAACAAAACTGGACCTGGAGACACTAATTTTCCACCTGGATTTAAGCAGATCTCCATTATTTATTTATTTTTGCAAGGCCAGTTATTTGCATCCTCACTTTCAACCAATCGACACTGGGCAAATAATTTTAACCAGTTCAGCTAAACCAATTCTAAAACCAGACAGAGACATAGCATGGACCTGATTTGACTCTCTTCTCACGGAACAGATGTCTGTGAGTGACGCAGCTGGAAATCTGGCCTCCATCTGAATCCAGGATCTGACAGAGTTTTTGAAAATCATTTTGGGAGGGAAAAAAATTATCCACCTGTTTTTGAACCTCCGGGAAAGTTTGGTTTGGATAGAGGGTCAGACTGGGTCGGGGCAGGGGTTAATCTCAGCCTGTTTGTCCAGCCAAAGGATTAAATCTTGCCATACAAGCATAGTGGACTCTTCTTCTTGTTCCTGGGCAGCTTATCAGCATGCTAAGGGTACGCCCACGATGCAGCTGGGAGCCTGCTTCCCAGGTTAGGTAGACACGCACTCTGCTCAGGCTAGTGCACTACAAACAGCTGGGTGGCTGGGTGTAGTACAGGTGGGAACTGAGGCTATCCGCCCAAGTGCAGAGCTGCCCCATCCCCTGGGTACATACTCAGGTAGCTTGCCCAAGCCACCGCTTGTGCCACCCCTAGCTACGCTGCTATTTTTAGCGCACTAGCTCAAACGGAGCTAGCACGTGTCTGTCTGGTCATGCTGGGAAGCACGCTCCCAGCAAAGACATCCCCTAAGATACTCCTCCAATGAGGACTCTTGTTGTTGACAAGGCCTCAGCACCTAAGACATCCCACAGCAACAGAATATCAGCCAGACGCTCCGCTACCAATTCTTCACCTGCACTCACCATTTCAATTCGTCAGCTGCTTTAACTCCCCGAGGGAAATGCTCCAGGCTGGGAAAGCTGAGCTCCAAGGGGAGACTTGGCTCTTGACTTTGTGCAGCACAATTGGCAACATGCTGTGGCCTCCTAAAGCTCTGTGTTGTTCAGATGGCTCATCAGCTTCGAAGCACTTAATTCACAAGGCTGCGCTGAGAGCCCCTGACACAGGGGTATTTAATCCAGAAGTGAAGAGGTGTTTAATTGAACTCTAGCGCCAGTGGGAAAGCTTCACAAGTTGAAATTGCTTAGTTACATGTTCCGTTGGCCTTAGCATCTGTCCGAGCGAGTTGACAAACAGGCTCTCCACCCATGCTCCAGCTACCTGCCTTTCCAAGGCCTGCCTTGACCACAACAGATGCCAGCGAGTGAAGCTGTCGAGTCCAGTCGAACGTTTGCCGCGTCCCACTCGCACCTCTCTCTGAGCTTTGCTGCTTTCCATGGTCCCAGCCAGAGGAGATGGGTCTGATTTTAGGAGTGTTGTCATGAGCGAAAAACAAAGCATCTGAAAGTAGTTGCAGGAGCTGCTTTTGTGACCCAAAGAACTACTGTGACAGCGAGTCCATTTGATTGCAAGTAGAGAAATAATTTTAAACCAGATTTTGTTCAGATGTGATTCTAAGATACTTATAGGGTCCCTCATTACTGTAGTATCAGAACACCCCTGGGAGGTAGGGAATTGCTGTTATCCCCATACTACATAGTGGCTCTGTGCCTCAGTTTCCCTGAGTGACTTGCCTCAGGTGAAGCACATAGCAGACCAGGGACTTGAACCCAGGTCGCACTGGTGCCTAACCACTGGACCATTCTTCCTCTCTGAGCACAGCTTTGTTTTCCAGAAGTCACAGCTAATTTCTGGTCAGGCAACAGATGAGCTACATCTTTATCTGTGTGAATATGCGGTTTTTTCCCCCCACCCCCTGTGCTACTGTAGCTAATTAAGTGAGCCATGAAAAATGTCCTGATAGTTTTGTGACTCTGAAATGAATCCTGCGAAAGCACGCTGTCAGGAGCCCTGGGGAGTAGACCAACTGGGCCTTCTTTTCACAAATGCTCTGCATCCATAATGCCCATTGATTTCCCTGGGAGCTGCAGGTGTTCATCAGATCAGTCCCTGTGCCTTTTGCCTCACTAATTCCATGACCCTGAGTTTGCTGTGGGAGCCAAGGAAAGCCAGAGAAGGGTTATCAGCCTGCCAGTGGGATCCTTAAAGAGAACCTCAGAGTGTTTCAAACTCTGGGATACATCCCTCTTCTGAATACCTTTGGAAAGGAAGAAGTGCATAAGAGTAACTCTTAGCCTCTCCTCCACAGTACTGTGTCTAAGGGAGAGGTTGCACCTCTCTGAGGGTAAAACCCAGGGGTGGGGGCATATAGGAAGAAATGTCCCAAGAGTCCAGCCCAAATCATTCCATCTGCAGAACCAGCCATTGCTCCACCAGCATGCCTGGTGCATCCCTGCGCTCTATGGCAGACAGCTCCATGGTGCTGCTGGGCTGAGGAACCCATTGCTTTGATGTGGGGTGGGATGGAGTGGGGTTTCCTGTTCACGGGGGGGCCTTTAAAAACTGGCTTTGCTGTCTTAAATGGCAGATCACAGAAGCCTGCCCTCAGCTTGAAGGGCCTCCCATCAGGCACGAGCCCGGCTGGTTTTGAAAGGCGAAGCCAAGCATGCATTGTGTTCTCTTTCTTGACACGTGTGAGGGGAGGACTCCATGCATAATTCAGCTGCAGCAATGCAGCACCTAGTTACTAGTGATGGAGGATGCGAGAACAGGGGCGATGCTGCTTCTGGTTGAATGGGCTCCAGCATAGGGGAAATAACAGCGTCGCTGGCTGCAGATGTCTCGGCAGACACAGTAAGCTTGAGTTTGAAACCCTCCCCAACGTTGCGTATGCCAGTGCTGGCACTCGTATTCAGTGTCTTTCATCTTGCTTTACATCTGGCTCCTAAAGCCATCCTGTTCCTCCAGAGTGGGAGACGTCGGCCATGTTGCAAAATGTTGTCTTCCCCTCAACTTGTTTCTCTTTAGATCAAGGCACTGGACTCGAAAACAGCTCCGGGAGGTGGGGGGTAGGTCTCACTCATTCTCACTGGTGCCTTAGGCATTGAGAGTGCAGAGGAGCTCAGTAAGGTAAGTCATGAACTCCCCTTTTGTTTGGGGTACAGTCATGCTGCTACAGATGCAGGCCTGTGCACACGGACATTGTCTTTCTCAATCTGCAGGGTCCAAGTGCAGGGGTGCTGGAACTAGGGGTGCTGGGTGTGGGGCGGCACCCCCTGGCTTGAAGTGGGTTCTATCATCCGCAGGGTTAACAGCTTGGTTTAATGGCTATCAGCACCACACACGCATACACACACACACTCACTCACTATACAAATTGTTCCAACACCACTGCCCAAGGGTGAGACACAGCAGCAATCCTGCCAAACCCAAGCATTCAAAATTCACCAGTCAGACAGCAAAGAATCATGATATTGTCCTAAAAATAATGAGATTTTGGCCTGGTCTACGCTGAACAATTAGATTGACCTAGCACCGTTGCTGAGGGCTGTGTAAAATTTCATGCCCCAGTCGGCCTGACCCCAGTGTAAACACAGCTAGGTCAATGACCGAATGCTTTCGTCAACCTAGTTACCACCTCTTTGAGAGGGGGATTAAAGCAGTGGTTCTCAACCAGGGGTTCGCGTACCCCTGGGGGTACATACAGGTCTTCCAGGGGGTATATCAACTCATCTAGATATTTGCTGGTTTTACCCCTCTTAACTTCAAGTCATGAGCCTGCACTGTGTCTCCTCCCGAAGTGTGAACGGGCCTTTCCTTTAAGGTTCTTCTGTGCAAACGCCATAGCTAATTATCTAATGTTGCTATTGTGTCTCTGGTGCTGCCTACCACGCCAGCTGATGAGCTCGGCCACGCCTAGAGAGCTGCCCCACCCCACTGAGACATCACCCTAGAAGAACCAAAGTTCCAGCATGTTGACACTTAAAATAATGCCCATGCCCGGCACTGCAGAAGCCCCCAGCAGTGAAGCGGCTAATAGGGATGCAGCTAGAGAGCCCCCTATCCTGTGCTCTTCAGTACCAGCCCTTTTCTCTCAATGCAGGAAAAGCATCTTGTACGCTCCCAGGGCAAGGATGCTATCCCGTCACAGTCTGAACCTTGGTGGATCCAGTCATCTCACAACAGAGGCTGTGGGAAATGACCTTGCCGGCACTGTTTCTTGCCTGCTGTTTTCTCAGGAGAGTTGAAGCATCTTGAAGGAGACAGATGCAAGTATGGGAAAAAAATATGCCTAGTTTTGCCTCTGACCTCTGCATCCTCTGAGAGCTGAAATCAGGATGCAGAACTGTCACCGCCCAGGAATCTGCTGTTGCGCAGGGCTATTTTTAAAGCCGCTTGATTCACCTTCCTATGTGATTTGGCTTTTATTTCATATACAAAGCAGTTCCAGTCACGATGCCATTGGGAACCCATTTTTGTTGGGCGGGAGGTAACATGCTGAATATGCACCACTGGCTACTTTAGTGTCCTCTCAGCAGAAAATACCTACGATTGCAACTCCGAGGAGAAACGGGTGTGGCTGCGGCTACCATTTGGTTTATCTGCATGTTCTCCTTGTACCCCACCAATCTGTGCTCAAACACCCTGTTCCTATTGTTGCTTCAATGTGCCTCCCCTGGTATCTGCTTGTTTTGTCTTCACATTGGCTAGGTCTTGACTTTTTGCCTCTGACCTGCTTGGGGAATTGACACAATCTGTACAGAACCCAGCATAACGGGACCAGCCTGGCCGATGCCTCTAGGTGCTACCATTGTATGAACACTGAATAACGAACCTTTCTCCACAACATGAACACAACCAAATCTGACACGTTTTGTTTTTTTTTAACTTTTCCCGAAAGTTTGACTAGATCCTGGCTTGGTTGTTCACCTTGATTTCTCAAGCCACTCTGCACGGCTTTGCTCTGGAAATGGAAATACTACAAGACAAGTTCTTGTGACTCGCTAAAGCCAGAAAGTCCTAATGCTCTGATATTAGCTCTTGGCTGAATGATTTCTTCAGCCCCAATTCTTGCTCAAGCAGTTCAGGTAACTCCATAAAAGTTCCAGAGAACCAGCCAAGCTTTCGATCAGTTATCTGATCCAGGCCAAACCTTCTGAGTCTGTCTCTCTCACATGTGCAGCTGGAGATGAAACTTTATGGTCATGTTTAGAATTTAGGTCCCCATCTGACCTACTATTGATACTCCTGTGAATGAACCAATACCCAGCATTCCAGAGCAAAGGACCCAGCCACAGCAGCTTTAGACAAAAATGATTGTCTGAGTAGGGTGACCAGATAGTAAGTGTGAAAAATCAGGGCAGGAAGTGGAAGGTAATAGGTGCCCATATAAGACAAAGCCCCGAATATCGGAACTGTCCCTATAAAATCAGGACATCTGGTCACCCTATGTCTGATAGTCTGAGAAAAGGTGGCAAACTCCATGATTTGGCACGTCGGGGACAATCAAAGTTATTTCAAGCCAAGCTATCATTATTTAATATTTTATAGCACCCCAAATGCATGCAAGGAGCTTCACCGCAGACCTCGTTTCAGGGACGTGGGCAGTGACACCTAGTGGTTGGAGCAGGAATCGGTGGCCAGGAATTGGAATCTAGGGTCAGAGTTAGGTGTTCTGGAGTGACGCAAGCCATGGGCAGAGTCGGGAACCAGCAGCTGTGGGTAAATGCTTTGAGCAGCTACTGAACAATTGCTGCTGCTGTAACTTAAGATCCAGTCTGCTGACTTTTCCCATCAATCAGGTAGCCTACTACAGACCAGCTGCGTGTGTGCATTAGGGTGCCCAGAGACTGGCTCTGCCTTCAGGCCCTGATTCCTGACACCTAGAAAGGCATGGTCCCTGACTCAAAGAACTTTCAGTCTGAACATTACTAGAGATGGAACAAGGGGGAGTGGGGTAGGAAGGTGTCATAAACAGATAGCTAAGGGTTAATGTCTCTTTCACCTGAAAAGGGTTAACAAACAACTCCTGACCAGAGGACCAATCAGGAGACAAGATACTTTCAACCCTGTGTGGAGGGAAGTTTTGGGTGTGGGTCCTTTGTTCTGTGTGGGTGTCTTCTCTCGGGGGTATGAGAGGGACCAGACATTACTACAGGCTCTCTAAAGTTCTGTTCAAATAGTAAGTAGAACAGGCGATTTAGGCTTTTTAATTGTTTGTTTTACTCTATTTGCACATGTGGATCTGGCTGGTTAACTTTTATATGTGTAGTTGCTGGGAATATTTTGATTTGTATTGGTACTGGAGGAAGGGTTTCTTCCTTTGTCTGTAAACTATAGGACCCTGTAATATTTACATCTTGAAGTTACAGAGATAATTCTTTACTTTTTCCTTTCTTTTATTAAAAGATTTCTTTTAGAGAACCTGATTGATCTTTCCTTGTTTCCCTTGTTTTATCCCAGGAGAGTGGGTGTAAACACCAGGACTGGTGGGGGAGGAGGGAAGGGGGAGAGAGAGGCTAATTTCTCTCTGTGCCAGGAATACTGTCTCTCTCAGGGAAAGTCTGGGGAGGGGGGGGGGAATGGTTTATTTCTCCTTGTTTTAAGAATCCAAGGGATTTGGGTTCTTGGGGTCCCCAGGGAAGGTTGGGGAGATCAGAGTGCCCCAAAACACTATATTTTTGGGTGGTGGCAGGCTATCAGATCTAAGCTGGTAATTAAGCTTAGAGGTTTCATGCAGGTACCCAAATTTTGGACACTAAGGTTCAAATTTGGGAAATATACCTTATGACAGAAGCTCAAAGGGCACAGCAATGAGATCACATGCTTCTGTGGGTAAATGCTTTGGTGGGTCTCTTGGGCTGCTTCTATTGGTTTCTTGCATTTATATAAACCCTGAGGGAATCTAGAGACATCTGATGGTGAAAATGGTTTGCTACCAGCTACCTGGCCCTGTTTCACTCATGATAAAGATGCACCAAAGCATTTTAAAGACCTTCATTTCCAGCTGCTTCTCTGGCCTTTTGATTGTGGGGGCTAGGGGTTAGCACAGTTTTATTCAAAAGCTGGAACTTCCGGAGTGTCTTCTTAGGGTTCCTGGCATACATCCATGCACTTCACCCTCAGAACATACTCCTGCATGCCGACGGTGTCCTTTACACACCCGGGGAGAACAAATCTGCACAGAAATGGCTAAATCCCCTTGAAGGGAAAGCCTCATTTCCCAAACTAAAGTGTAATTGTTTCGTTGTGCTCTCAGTGAGAGACCCGCGGCTGTATCTAACTCCTGGGCGTGAAGGCTGCAGCAGCTCGGCTATTTGCACGGCTCCCCGGAGTGCTGTCGCTTAGCCCTGTACCGGGAACCACTCAATTAAGGCGAAACAGGAAGGCTGTAGTATTGATTTTAGCGCAACCCTCATCAGTAAGTAGCCACGATTTCAATTGCAGTGCTCCTGGAAAACCTTTTACTCTGCCGCCCTTGATGCTGTGTGTGGCTCAGAAAGCGCGTGAGTGCCTGGGTCAGGTACCGGACATTCAGAAAATACATTTTAAAAGCACTTGAAAATATGAGGCTTGAGAATTTGCTTTGGTGTTTCCAGGACTGAGCAATTCCAACCGAGCACTGCAAATAGTGGTCAAGAATTAATCTTGGTAGCAGAGGACAAGTTGCCATTTGCAGAAGGGATTTTGAAACCACAGTGCCGTTGAGGGCACCGTCTGTTACATTTCAGAGCTTCGGTGTCATCTTAAAGGATCAGGAGTGGCAGGCCTAAAAAACAGCCTCTTGCCATGTGGCTCTGGTTGGTTTTTCCCCCTAGCCGTCCTACAATTCTGCTCCCCTGCTCGGATCAGGAACAGGGTTGAAAACTTGCCCCTACATCACTCAGAATGGTACACTTTTTAAATATCAGGCTATGCCAAATCAACTGAAGCCACAAGAGTGCCTGTAAAAACAGCTGGTCTATAGAAAAAGGGGAAAAAAGTACACTATGTGTGTAATACATTTTGCAGTATAGATTACTGTGCACCGTGGCATAACTCACTGTTAACATTTTGCAGCACAGTGGCCTGCAAAGTAGGAAAGCCGGAGCTGGGCAAATGCTGCACTAAAGTGTCTGTGAAAAGTTGTTCAAACTGTTAATCGTTTTTATTTCACTTATGTTTGTGCCCTTTTGCATTCACCTGCCACAAATAGCCCCACAAATCGGCTCACTGGCTGGAACTTAAGTCAAAACAGCACGTTTCCAGTGAATATTCAGAATGATCAGACTCTCAGCTTGAAACCAAAGGTGCACTCATTGCATCGGGAAATGGGATCATACATTGGAGAAGCTTGTGAGCTAGTTGCAGCCATAAAAGGCGGTGACATTAATCAAATCCATTATTTCTTCCTTTCACGCTTTTGATGCTCTGACAATTCTGCACCCGGACCACACTTTCTAATGCCTGGATGATTTTACTTCCCCATGATCCTCCCTTTTAAGTCACAAACAAATTGAAAAATCTCTTGGCAAGAAGTACAACTGAAGATTCAGCACCACCATTTATAGTCCAAGCTCGTTAAGAGAGTCATTTAATTGAACACTTAATCACTGGAGGCCTAGGGGGAAGACAGTAGACTTCTCCCATGTAAGGGAAGTTTTCAGCCTATGCAACTTTCAGGCATCCTGGCAGTGCAACGGGAACATACATCATGCGGCAGATGGAGCGTTAACTCTTGAGATAACCGTTAGTCAATGTCTAGCCAAGGTCTTTCCCAGGGACAGCAATATTCCCTTTCCCTTCCAGTGACTGTGACTTCCTCCTGCATGCTCACCGCATATTGATTTCGCAGAGCACTCGCAAAGTGCAGCAAAACAGACTGTCATTCCCACAGCAAGGCAGCCCACCTGAGCCCCAAACTCACCAAGTAGCTTTGCAGGATTCCCATGATCTGCCAGTCCACAGGGCTTTTCTCGGTGGTCTTTCTCGTGATCACACCCCAGTCACAGGGGTCGGACACCTTTTGAATGCTGTTTGGCATCAACTGTAAAAAATACGTTAATTGGAATCATCCTCAACCTCATCATGGCAAATCCCAAAGGAACGTGGCCTCCTTGCAGAGCAAGCGCCACCTCTGTGAATCTCTAATATTAATTGGAAGCAGTAGCCTAATTGGCTTTTGTTTCCTCACTGTGGCCTAAGACCTAGTCTACCACACAAAGTTGCATTAGTTTAACGAAGGATATGATGTTAATCTAATGTCTCTTTGTATGGCAACCTCCTTTTAAATAATATATGTGTCCACACACACAGTTGGACTGTTTTAACTCAGTTTAACGTGACATCTTTAGTTAAACCGGTGCTTATTCTGTGCATAGACCAGGCCCTAATTATTACAATTTGTGACTTCTGTTTGCGTCTCTCTCTTTCCATTTCTTTAGAAGAAAGCTGAGCTCCTTTGTTGTGGGTGCGGATGTAAAATGTCCCCCTGCATTTTGGTTGCAGGAACAAATAGAGCTGGCAGCTGAAGTACAGAGCTCAGTCTGAGCACTTGTGCTTCTAGCAACATGCTGGCAGGGTGCAGATGGGTAGCTGGTGGTACACGTATGCAGATTTGCACTCGTAGCTTATTTGTCCAGGTCCAAAATGGGGGGGCAAGTTTTTCAGGTACCCAAGGCCTTCTGACATACCCTAGGGCAGTGATAATTTTCATTCTGAGCCGCCATTGTCCTGCTAGCAGGGAAACTGTCTCTCTCTCCAGAAGCGAGTCTCTGAGCTCTTAGACCATAACTACTGAAAAGAAAACTTTATTTGGAATTTCAGAGGAAGCGCTGTCTAATGGTCTGAGCACAGCTTTGGGAGCTAGGAATGCCTGCGTTCTAATCCCAGGTCAGTCACTGACTTGCTGTGTGAGCAAATCACATAATGTCTCTGTGTGGCAGGTTCCCCACTGGTAAAATAGAGATAACACTGAGCTATTTCAGGGGTTGTTGTAAGGTTTAAGGTAATTAAGATCCTAAATGCAAAGTTCTGAGTAACAGCAGAAATTATTATTTAATTATATGATTAATTTCAGCTTTATGGGGTTATTTTACACCCCATCCCTGTCAATTTGTTACCCAAAGATGCTTTTTAATAAATGCAGTGAGTGCAGGAGGGTCATAATCCCTTCAGCCTATGCTTGACTGGAGCCATTTTAGAAGCCTTGAGAAATGAAGAATAAACAATACTTAGGAAACCATTTTGTAGGGGAATGGGGTGGGAGAAGGCCTCATGAAAATTACTGGTTGAGGCTGCTCTACAGATGTTCCATGCTTCAAGGTTAAACCTTTGACTGTATCGATTTTAATTCTCTTTGCTAGGGTGGAAAATATCCCCAACAGAAATCTGAATCCATCTCCAATGCAATTAGATGCAGCCTTTAATCTGTCATTATTACAAGATGGTACCGGCTGCATGAATACTAATAAATGTGTTTGATATTTGTACAAGCTTTTTTAGGATGAATAATTAAATTGACTTTATCCATTAAACCTTGCCTATTAAGCTTTTAATGCAAGGATGTATTTTAATGACTCAGGGCCATCTCTCTTCCTTTCTGGGTGGGTCTTAATTAGGATTTTTAATGCATCCTGTTACAAGCCTTTTGCAAAAGCATCATTCACTGGTAGCATAGTCAGAATGGCTGGAATCTACATCTTTGTCTAGTGTTTAGAATATGTCTCCTGTTTTCCCTCTGATACCCAAGGATAATTTGAAGTAGCAACAATGACCAGTGTCTTGAGTGAGGGTTCTTTTCTCAGGTGACTGAGACCCTTGGCCAATAGATATTAATAGCTGTATAAGAGATCCCAGATTCCATAACAGAAACACCAGCAGATACTAACTAGTGGTAGGTGACTGTTCGTGGAGTTGAGGGGGGAAGGCATCCAAACATACTGGATTTTACAAACCCCTTTGGGTTTCGGGAAACTCACAGACTCCCTGCTCCACTAAAATAACAGGGTTGGGTTTTGTCTCCTTCATTGGCAATTTTGAATTTAAAATAGATTCATAGACTTTTAAGGCCAGAAGAGCCCGTTCTGCTCATCTAGTCTGACGTCCTGCACCGCACAGGCCAGAGGCTTTCAAGCTGTGTTCCTAAGTAACCGGAAGCCTGCAGTAAGCAAACAATACAGACTCTCGCATCAAAGTTATTCTGGCCCTGCTCCTGGCATGCCCGGGAGAATAAAATAGACACAAAAAACAAGCCGTGTGGCAGCTCAGAACATGTGATGTGACAGAGCCAAACAGAACTCGGACCTTGGATTTTTGTTCTCTGTCGAGAAAGTTTCGGGCCAGATTCCCATTTCCCTGCAGAACGGAAAAGAAGCCAAGAAGCCAGCTTAACGGGCAGGCCCATGCATATGTCTCTATGCCTTGTCTCTTTGCAACCCCTGTTGGAGTGGCTATGGCCAGGGAAAGGGGTGTGGCCAGAGCCTGCTCCGGCTAATCTCAGCTGTTGGAGTGGCCTCCCGGGTACAAATTAGAGTAACCTTCGGGCTATTCTACTTTATGCCAGAGGCTAGTCCAACAAATTACAAAGACGCAGTCAAAAGCCATCTCCCTCCCTTCACCCCTCCTCCTGTGAATTCTGTACCTCGCTCATCAAGCTTGACCCAAGGATCAGGGCCGGGGGGGGCTACAGTGACCGCATGAATTCTCCCATGGCAAGATTTAACCCTTTGAGTGACCGTAGCTATGCAGGGCTCATCCATCCTGGCAGTGCCCCTAGCCTGCCCTGGGAAGGGTGAGATGGGGGAGTTCTGTTTCCCCAGCCCATTCAGTAGGCTACTAACAAGAGGGACAGTTGTCATGGTGGGGTTTGCGATGCGTGGCTCTGCATCTCATTTCCTGCCCATCAGAACCTTGTAGAGTGGGTTTCTCCACCCCTATTCAAATAAGTGGCCTTGACCAGAAGCTGATGGCTGCTGGGCAGGGTTGGCTGAAGGTTGGCCAGATTTCTGGTTGACCTCTTCTAGCCTGAGTCCGTACATGCCTGTGAGCACTTCAGATGCTTTTCCATGCAGGGAGGTAAGCCCCTAAGAATGCTGGGTGGACCCCTGGTCAGAGTACTAGCCTCTGACTTGCTTCAGTTCCCTACTCTGCCCCAGACTTCCTGTGTGACCTCAGCAAGTCAGTTTGCCTCTCTGTGCCTCAGTTTCCCATTTGGGGAGAATAACACTGCCGTGCCTCACGGGGTGTTGTGAGGCTAAAGACTGGGGTGCACGTAGGAGGCAGGTATTATTTCCAATGAGCCTTGTGTAAACATGAGAATCTGCACAGAAGCAGCCAGACTAGTGAGCTCCCACCAGCAGCAGTCTCAGTCTTGTCCTGGAGGCTCATGGGAACTCACTTCCCTGCTGCACCCAGGTGTTATGACATGGTGTGTTGACCCAGGACCTATCCCGTCCAGAGAGCAGGCTGATGCTAGCTGGCTTCCTCAGCTGGCTGGCATCATTCCCATCTCCCAGGCTAAGCAGAGCATGAAGGGCAGCAGAGTTTTACTTTTTTTGCCATTATCTTGTCAATCAACCCAGATTCTCATTATGAAAACACCTCTCTGCCAGGTGCTGCCTGTAATGGAACACAATCTGCGCTTCTAGGCTGCACCACCCTGTGTCCAGCAGACCAGGACCTACTCTGTACAGCAGATTGGTGAAATAAGATAACATAGCATTACACAGGATCTGAGGACTGTGCACAATCTCTCCCTTGTCCCTCCTTTCTTAAGTAGAATGGCTCATTTGAGACTCAGATGCACTCCCAGACCTGGTGTTGCCTTATTTAAAAAAAAAAAGCATTAAGCAAAGCTCTGTGGTCTTCCATAGTAATCCAAATGCAGCAGTAATAGCAGAGTAAGCTGTGCTGTCTGCATTTACTATACAACACTCTAGTATTCATTGAAAAAACAAGGTGTGTATGTTGGTTTGTCTTGCAATCATTACCTGTATTCATGGCAAAAATTCTTCATGGTGACACTGAGAAAATGTTAGAAACTCTAATGTTAGTTCTTTCATATCTCAATATAATTAATTATATGAAATACATTTAATATCAATTTAAAATTCCCTGAGCTGCTTATTTTCCTCATGTCCCTCCTGTTTTGTATTTGTCCCACTTCCAGGCATTAGTGGACTAAAGGCTGTGACGAATTCTAACACTATTTACAATATTACACATGTACTGCACCTTTCATCCTATCAGATTCCCCAGCACTACATATTCTGGCCATTGAAATGCAGCCAGCTCTGGGGAGGAACGCTGCAATGGTGGAATGGTGCACGGCAATACTGAACAATATCTTAAGTGCCCCCGTCCATAAAAACACTTCAATGTGTACTTAACTCCTATTAAATCAATGAGACGTAAGCTTTCGTTTAGAGTTAAGCACCTGTCTAAGTGCTGTGCTGACTAGAGTGACCAGATGTGCCAAAAAAATTTGGGACTGTCCCAGTATTTAACCCTTTGTCCCGCATCCCGATCAATGTACAATCAGGACGCCATTTGTCCCAATATTCAGGTAAGGAGGCAAGCGGGAGGGAGGCGCTGACCCCTAGGCTGCTCCGGAGCTGGAGCCACCCCACAGCGTGCCGCATCCCCGCTCTCCCCCCACTCAGCGCTTCCTGCCACCTAACAGCTGTTTGGCAGCACTTAGCGCTTTTCAGGAGGGAGTGGGAATAAGCGGGTATGAGCAAGTACACAACACGGCATGCTCAGGGGAGGAGGTGGAGAAGAGGCAGGGCAGGGGTGGGGACTTGGGGGAAGGGGGTGGAATGCGAGCGGGGTGAGGGCAGTGCAGAGGCGGGAAGGGGGGTGGGTGGGTGAGCACCCACCCAGCAGAGGGGAAGTTGGTGCCGTAGGGGTGAG
>NC_133777.1:5983019-6023852 GCF_003597395.2 Chelonoidis abingdonii
ACTGAGGAGGGACACAGCAAGCCAGCAGCAGGCTGGGGAAATGAGGAAGGGCGCGGTGGGGGGGAGGAATCTAAGAGGGGTGTGACATGGGGCAGAGTGGGGGAAAAGTCTAAGAGGAGCAGGGCTGGACTATGGGTGGGGTTGATGGCACCCCAATGGGTCCCAATATTTTAGTGTGTAGAACAGGTAGTGAGGAAGCCTGTATCCACCTGAAACTGTAGGGGCATTTGGTGGGCAATATTATAGGGCAGGCACTGTCTTTTTGTTCTGACTTTGTACGTGCCTAGCACAATGGGTCCATGATGGGGCTCCCAGGTGTTATGGTAATACAAATAATCATATATTCTACCTGACACCCACCTTGAAAACTCCATTCGTTCTTGAACTGAGATTTCAGCCCCCCGCTGCTTAAGATATAAAGCTGCAAGAGACCTATGGCACGATCCAGATTAAAACCAACTGAATGGTAAAGAGGAACAGGGAGTGTTGCCAAGTGCTCGGTCCTAATTGGTTCCTGAACCCAGCTGGGTTAGGAACGCACCTTATATAAACGTTTCTTCTTCATAAGGAAAAGCTCCCAGATCACAAAGGCATGGCCTTGAATTAGAATGGAATGGAAGCTCATCTCTGCCTACCCCACTGTTCCTGAGCGCTGCTGTGGCGAAACTCATCATTTATAGTTCCTAGCGTCAGTTGCCTTGCCTTGTATTAGGTTCACCTACAGCACACACAAAACTATACAGCACCTGATGCCAGGATGGGAATTTTAGTGGAACCACAGTCTTCCATGGAGATGAGATCAAGTCCAACTGATGGTGGGAACTCCATTGAGAAAGGTCTCACCCCCAATGCAAGACTCTTCTCCATCTGGACCTAGTGAAAGGTAAGTGGTAGTGTTTTGGGGAGATCAAGCCATGGGAAAGGACCCTCTTCCCCCAACATTCAGGTAGGAATCTCTCTCCTGGAGACTCAGTTGACACATAGCACCTCAATTCTTGTTCTAACCATGTGGGAGATAACAGCTGTGCAAGCTGGAGGAGCAAAGCTGAGTTGTCTTGTTAGACATCTGTTGTTAATATTTCTAAGGTGCCCATCATCTGGGTGCCTAAGCACTGACTTCCTTGGTATGATGGAATGGGGTGGGATGGAGGTTCCATCCGAGGCCATGTTTGTTGTTACAACACATGCAGTGTTGCTCTGATGATTGGTGGCCACATACAGGTACCACTGTTAGCCATCCGCAGAAGCGCGGTATCTGTGATCTTTAGTTCAAAACCCACCTTCTCTGCTGGCACAGGGAGCTGAGGGAATGGAGGACAACTTTCGGATGCACTCATAGAATCATAGAATATCAGGGTTGGAAGGGACCTTAGGAGGTCATCTAGTCTCACCCCCTGCTCAAAGCAGGATCAATCCCCAACTAAATCATCCCAGCCAGGACTTTGTCAAGCCTGACCTTAAAAACCTTATTAACCAGTGAGGAGCATCTGGGCAGGGCAAATCAAGATGGGGCACATTTCAGCCTGGAATTGCAGCCTCCAGGAGCTGAGAGACATTTATCCATTAGGGGAACTCTAAGTGTCAGAGCATGCATTTCCCAATGTCCTTCCAGATATAGCATGTCCCAACCACCCCTCAGCGGCAGCTGCTTCTTGCTGCATTGGCTTTATGGGCATGGCCCATTTCCCATGCTCTCTGGGAGTGACTGGATGGTGCCCACAGCTCTGCGTCCAATGCACTACAGGACTTTGTGTCTGATTGGCAGGTGTCTGTCACTGCTGCCCCTCCCTCCTGTGACACAGTGGGTGGAGGGCGATCCCATTTCTCTCAGTAACGTTGCTCAGCCCATAATCTGATATTTATCATCCTTGTTACCGATCCACTTACAGAAGTCGACTGCCCAGCTGGGATCTAGTATCTCAGCTACCTCTCGCCCTGCCCAGCATCCCTGGCTTCCAAGAGGTGGTGTGTAATTTATTCTGACTGGCTCCGATGGAGACACTAATTAATTTTCCTCATTTAAAAAAAATTAAACAAATGGTCGCAAATTCTAATACAAATTAATTCTTCATGGAGCACCAGGCATTTCATAAATCACTGGCAATAACTCTTCCTGGAAGCCTGAGTGCTCTGACTGTGTTAATATATTCCAACAACCTGCATAGCGGCACTGCAGTTCTGTCACTCTGCTGATTTGCTAGCCAGCTTTCCACTCTTAACCCAGAGTCATGTCACCTTTAAAACATTCATTGTCTGCACTTGTGGTGTTGAAGAGCATTCTGTGTCCTTCAATATACAAACCCTGGGAACTCGTATAAGACACACAAATTTTCCTGGGAAAGTACCGTGGAATTTAACTGAAACCACATCTGCATCCCAGGTGAGACATGTGAAACTCATCCATGCTGCTGGAATGTGAATGCCAGGCAATATCAATAGCCTCTTCTGTTAACCCACCCTGCCAGCAGGTATTAGAATCTTGCATAAACTGCGGCATGTTTAACAACGGTGTTAAAATTACAAGCTACTACTTTAAGTTCTAAGGGGTTTCCTCTTCCTGCTTGCAGGGTAGGGGGCTCTTTAGGGAAGGGAGTAATCTGGGTTGGGCAGTGTGACTGTCATAAACAGATAGTAGGAGTTAATAGAACAGAAGTACTTTATATCTCTTTGGCTGTAAAGGGTTAACAAGTTCAGTGAGCCTGGCTGTCACCTGACCAGAGGACCAATCAGGGGACAGGATACTTTAAATCTTGAGGGAGGGAAGTTTGTGTGTGTGCTGTTAGTTTTGGTTGTTGTTCTCTCTGGGTTCTGAGAGTGACCAGACGTGCAACCAGGTTTCTCTCCAATCTCTCCGATTCAGGCTCTTATCAGTTTAAAATAGTAAGTACTAGGTAGATCAGGCGAGTTAGGCTTATGTTTGTTTTTTCTTTATTTTGCAAATGTGCATTTGGCTGGAAGGAGTTTAATGTGTATTTGGCTGAAAATTTTCAAATTTGTATTTTGCTGAAAGGATTTTAATTTGTACTTGTATACTTAGGCTGGGAGGGTATTCCCAGTGTCTATAGCTGAAAGACCTGTACCTATTCCATCTTAAATTTACAAAGATAATTTTTACTGTTTTTCTCTCTTTAATTAAAAGCTTTTCTTGTTAGGAACCTGATTGTTTTTTTTTTCTGGTGAGACCCCAGGGGACTGGGTCTGGATCCAGATCCACCAGGGACTTGGTGGGGAGAAAGGAGGGAAGGGGGAGAGAAAGGTTAATTTCTCTCTGTGTTTGGATTACTTTCGCTCTCAGGGAGAGTCTGGGAGTGGGAGAGAGAAGGAGGGAGGAAGGTGAATTGTCCTCTCTGTTTTGTGTTTCAAGGAGTTTGAATCACAGTGATCTTCCAGGGTAACCCAGGGAGGGGAAGCCTGGGAGAGCCAATGGTGCGGGAAAGGGTTTACTGTCCTTGTGTTAAGATCCAGAGGATCTGGGTCTTGGGGGGTCCCTAGGCAAGGTTTTGGGGGAACCAGAGTGTATCAGGCACTGGAATTCCTGGTTGGTGGCAGCGCTACAAGTACTAAACTGGTAATTGAGCTTAGAGGAATTCATGCTGGTACCCCATCTTTTGGATGGTAAGGTTCAGAGTGGGGAATTATACCATGACAGTGACAAAAGCCAGCGTGGAGCAAGGTTGGTTGAGTTGTGCCTCTCTGCCTTAGGGAGCAGCCTGCTTTGTCTCTCTCTGTTCTGGGTTCTTATGTGTTAGAGTTCTGGGGTCTATGAAATAAAAGTCTTATGTGGCAACCCTCCTGCGAGCTCATGTAATGTCTGTTTTTATCTAACTTTTCTGTGTTCATGCCATGAATATAACAGCAATCTGCTGACTCACTCCACCAGGTATGGCTCATTAACTGTGTCTGGAATATACACAAGGTGGGAGTAGCTTTCCAGGCAGAAGAAACTAGCAAGCTAGGACGTAGGTGCTGGAAGGAAACCCTAGCTGGGGGATAGCCAGGAAGCTGAGGCTGAAGTTTATGTTTTGTCCTTGTTTGTGTGTTAGCAGGCCCAACACAAGGAAGGGGATGATTTTTGAAGCTAACTCAGACTGGCAATGGGGTGGAGTCTCATCACGTTCACACACTTCAGTAAGTGACTCGATTGTAGAGCTGAGGAACATTCTCATTGCTCAGGGATGGCAACTGGAGGTGTTCAGCAAATCGGAAACCAGGCCACGTAAGTGCCTGATTTTCCCCAACCAACTTGAACTTGTTGGCCTAACTGCCCATGAAAGCGCACCAGGCCTTCTGCCCTGCCATGCAGTCTTCCCGCTTGAATTCTGATGAAGGGTCCGGGACATGGTGAAGGCAGGACCGTAAGGAAAATGGCTGCAGTGGCTGATTTTCAAGGGACTCCAACTGCCATTTTAGAGTTCATTTTGCACATCATCTATTATAAGTTCAATCAAGTATTGCTTGCCTACTGAGCTAATTTTGCAATACCCATCAGATGGTATTTAACCTCCTATTATCATCAGTGTAGTGCACCTTGGGGTTTGAAAGAGTCTTTACTAATCCCCCGATCCACCTACCCTAACTCTTGCTTGTATTTCCTTAATTGCCCATCCAGCTCAGGCAGATAAAGCAGACAAATTCCAGCTGCCTTCATTTGGGTCTTTGCTCTTAGATTTTTGATGGGTAAAAAGGGCAAATATATTCATCTAGCAAGTATATGCCTCCCAAAGTTCAATCCTTCTGCGTGCTTCCTTGTAAATTGGTTTCAACAGCAGGGGGAGAGAGTTCTAAGAACAGACGTTAAAAGGTCATTAAATAAAAGGGCAAAGAATACCTTTGTATCTCTCTATTAGCGATAAAGGCTGGGCTGGGCTGAGTCAAGCTCCCAGCTCTGTGCAAACAGACTCCAAATAAAACAACTTTATTGCAGGTTAATGACGCCATAAAAATGTATTTCACTGTCCATTTAGCAGATGTTGAACATAAATATTTTGGATTAAAAATAAACTCTCCAATGTGCCACTGTATTGTGATTTCTGTCTCTCCTGCCTCCCTTGAGTGCTTTATGGGCAGCCACGAATCACCCTGGGGGTTAGTTTAATCACAGTTTAAAATACGAAGGCGATAGAGTCTCCAACTTTCTAGGCATCGGTCTCAGATTCAGAGGCTCTTCCGTTCAGGTAACAGCATGTAGCAGTCATCATAACTGCAGCTCAGAGACAAATTTTGTCCCTGGTATTTGGTACTTCAGGGTAGGATTTAGTCCCCTTTACTCCCACTGAGTAATTCACAAAAACACCCATACTGGGTCGGACTAAAGGTCCATCTAGCCCAGTTTCATGTCTTCCGACAGTGGCCAGTGCCAGGTGCCCCAGAGGGAATGAACAGAACAAGCAATCATCAAATGATCCATCCCCTGTCACCCATTCCCAGCTTCTGGCAAACAGAGCCTGGGGACACCATCGCTGTCCATCTTGGCTAATAGCCATTGATGGACCTATCCTCCATGAATTTATCTAGTTCTTTTTTGAACCCTGTTATAGTCTTGGCCTTCAGAATCTGGCAAGGAGTTCCACAGTTGACTGTGTGTGTTGTTTGAACTTCCTTTTGTTTGTTTTAAACCTGCTGCCTATTAATTTCATTTGGTGACCCCTAGTTCTTGTGTTATGAGAAGGAGTAAATAATACTTGCTTATTTACTTTCTCCACATCAGTCATGAGCGATCATATCCCCCATTAGTCGTTTCTTTTCCAAGCTGAAAAGTCCCCTTAGCTAGTTCCTCACAAGCTAGGCTCACTGAACCCTCTGTGCCTTGGAGCAAAGGTGTGGGAAGGCAGAGTTTGCTGGCTATGCACCAAATGGTGCACCCAGATTTCGTAGAATGAAATGGTTACATGTAACATACACCAGGAACAATAGAGCTGCCTTTTTAAAAAGGAATGCCATTCACAGCACTGGCACGCCTTTCTTCCCCAAACCCCTGAACAGCCAAAAAAACCCAACCCCGAAACAAATCAATCTAACGCTCTCCTCCCCCTGAAATAAATTAATATTTTAAATCCAAACAAAAACCCTCCTCCATGTACAGTTTTCACCCAAAAGAGGGAGATGTGCCAGAGACTCCCTGAAGGCCCGTAGGGTCTTCGTTATGGCTAGTGCCTTTACATGGAAGGCACCCAGGTACTATAGCCGTGGGCATCAGGCTACACTCCTCAGCAGATAGGTGTGCGTTATGACACATCTAATGACATAGCATCTGCTATCCCCATAGAATCACAGGGCCAGATGCTGATACCTTTCCTCACAGTGAGTAGCACCTTAAGCTACTTCTTGGGATTTCAATGGGACCACTCCAGAGAGCGGGGGGGTCAGAAATAGAGCTGGATGGGTGACTATGCCCCGTCCTGCCTCCACCACTCAGGAAAATTTCTCCATTTCTTAATTGGTTCCATTCCCCCAGTTTGTCCGCTGTGTATCACACGACTAATTCCTCTCCCTCTTTGGTGTTTACATCCTAGCTCAAACTGCTCTCAGGGCTGGCTTAACCAAGCAGCACAGCTTCAGCTCTTCGGATAAGTCAGTGCCCTCCAGCACCTGGCTCCGTCTAGCTGCTTCTCCCTGATGTTCAAAGCTCTTTGCAAACATCAGCTAACTGAGCCTCCCAGCACTCCGTGGAGAGCAGTGCCTTCTTTCTGCATAGTGAACGGGCCATAAAAAAACTGGGGGGTTTCTCTTTTGTGGGCTGAAGCTGGAAATTTCATTTCAAGTCAGCACGTCTGTAGGCGCAACCCACACTCAGACCAGTAAGGGCTGTGTAAAACAGGAGGGAGTGCCTCTGGGTTTGGCCCACTGGACCTTTAGGCTGAGTGAGAGCTGCTGTTATGACCATCCACACTCAGGGGGTTGCATATCATAGTGCGGAGATGTATCATACTTTTTTTTTCCTGAAAAGCTAGAACTCTGGCCGATGCTTCAGCTGAGTGTTAAACTGCAGTGCAGGATAAAGGGGACTTTATCAAGGCCGCCCAGAGAATTTAGGGCACTTCGGTGGCAGGTCCCAGGGTGGAAGACCCCTCCACTCCCCCGCCGCGGGTCTTCGGGGCACTTTGGCGGCAGGTCCCAGAGTGGAAGGACCTCCCGCTGCCAAAGACCCAGAGCGGAAGAAGCTCCAGGGGCCCAGGCCCCGCAAGAGTTTTCCGAGGCCCCCCGAGCGAGTGAAGGACCCCACTTCAGGGGCCCCGAAAAACTCACATGGGGGCCCCTGTGGGGCCCAGGGCCAGGGGCAAATTGCCCCACTTGCCCCTCCCCCCATCCCCGGGTGGCCCTGGACTTTATCAGCATGTTTTGTGTTCTCGCAGACCCTGTTACATACAGACCAGCACAGCCTGTCGCCTAAGAATTCTCCTGGCTTTGGTGTATAGTATCCAGTCAGGGTCTGATTCTGTCACCCTTATTCATGCTTTACTCACAAGAGCAATCCCAGTGAGCTCTTGTTTCAGGCTGTGGGATAGTCTCAGAGGGGAAGGCCCTCCTCTGGAAAACTAGACCCCTAAAACATCCTGCAAGGGCACAATCGTGCATTAGCCACAGGGAGGTGGGCTGAGCCTTCGTATCTCTAACCTCTCTGATTCTGTGACAATGAAAAGTGCAAAGTCACTATGGGTTTGCTAACACGTACTGCGCACAGGTGTCAAGTACATGCAGTAATAGATGGGAGTTTATTACAAAAGCTTGTGTGGATTTTTTAGTGTTAATGGTGGGGAGGCCCACACCTGCCTTCCCTTTCCCACACACCAAGTGCTGGGATGCTCAGCTTTGCAGAGGGGATCCCTTTGTAGAACCACAGACAGGTTGTGCACAGAGAGAACTATTATCGAGCCAGCCAAAATTGTCCAGCCCTTGAGCATTATCCATCCCTGTAGCCCATCCGTGCCTGGTGAGCAGAGCAAATTGTATTTTAATTGCATTTCCAGAAAAGATGGTACTTGCCCAGGACTGGGAGAATTTTGCAAATCTGCGCTTCCTGGAGCTCAAAAGCCAGCCTTCTGTGATGGCCGCACTCAGTTCAGAACAGGCCAACTCTCTTTTTATAGAGTTTGTTGGTAGTTATTCTCCATTAGCGTGTCCTCTTCTAGAGAGTAATTGACTGGACCTCTGTTGCACTGTACATACTTGACAAGCTCCTGCCTTTGATGTGGGAATGAGTCATTCATTAACTGCTGGGACAAGATGTGCATGCAAACACCAGAGCCGATTGTTCTGCAAAAGGGGAAAAGTCAGACCTCAACAAACGGGTCTCCTTTGTGCCTGATGTAGGAATTAGGATTGATACAGCAGCCCTCTACCCAAGGGAGGCCTTGATTTATTTCTTTTACAAGAGGCAACATCGCATCACTGTAGGGAGAAGAGGGAGAGTAATATTTAGCCACAAAGCAATACCAGCATCATTACATAATGGGCATGGAATCGCAGTGATACACAGTTTTTCATTAAAGCACCAGAGATCAAACTCCCTGCTGAATTGTTGTTTGAGTTTTCTGTCAAGGTAAAAACCGTTGCTGCTTGGGTTTTCATTATATTCATAAAGATTAAAAATGAAGCTAATTAGAAAGAGGTTGGCATGAAAAATTGCTCGCTGAGACCGGGAGGGAACGGAAGCCATACATGAAGCATTTACAAATGACTCCGCTTCAGAACTGATCGCACCCCCTAGCAAGTGACTAACCCTGACACCACACGTCGCTGCTATGGGGCAGATATCACAGTCCTGGTTTTAACTCCTCTTGTGGCCTGCTGATTTGAACAGTATCTTGACAAGGGCAAGACTGCTGGTGTGCTGAGGTCACTGTCTGTCATGCTGATTGCTGTTGTCTCCTCGTTTCCCCATGCTCCTTTATCTGTCTGTACCCATCTGTTGATTCTTGTCTTGTATTTAGATTGGAAGCTTTTTGGGGAAGTGCCTGGAACAATGAGGTCCTGGCCCGTGACTGGGGCTCTGAGGTACTATGACAACACAAATAATCAATAACAATAATTTGCTGGATCTCCGAGCTTGCTCTCAGCTAGCTCCGCTATAGCTGGTGGACAAAACAGCCAGTTCTAATGAAAGGCCATTGCTTACGGCAACACAGCTATAGCTGTTTAGGAAATCTTTTCTTTTTCCCTGGGAAAAATGTGGATTGAAAATGGAATTTCATTTTCTTTGACCTTTTTGGGGATTTTTGTTGGGGAAAAAATGTTTTGGCTTTGGCGGCTGAAAATTGAGAAGAGGTTTCCAAACCTGGAAAATGTAGTTGAAAATTGATATTTCCTGTGGAAATGCCCATTTGGACTCCTGCTAGTTTCCACCAAAAAACCCCCTTTTTCAATGGGAAATTCTCAACCAGGTCTAAGCACAACCCTCACAGCACATCTGCTCCCTCGCACATCTGTAGCTGGATGCGCAAATGAGACCCATCCTGCCAAGTACTGGCAGCTCTTGGCTTCTAGTGAAGTGCTCAGCAACCCTGGATCAGATCCACATTGGGAAAAGGAGGCCTAGGTCCTTCAAGGGAGTTAGGTACTCGCTTGGAGGATTAGGGCCCAAATGACTAACTCCTGTTTGCATACCTGGTGCTTGGTTTCTCTCCATGCCATTGGGGGGGTGTGCACGTGCACATGGAAGGTTCACAATATTTGCTGCACCTGTTATTACTACACAAAGCCTTCTGGAGTGGCAAGGTCCTAAACAGGCAATAGAGAAGCACCAGCTGGGTCCTTCTACTGCATAAAGAGCAACTCATGCCCCGATTGGGTTGTGGAAGGAGTGATCCTAGCGTGCTGCCCATCTTTCTCCAAACATTGCAGGTAAAGGAGGAGGCCAGCTGTGCCACCTGTCGAGACCATACAGGGGAGCCAGCAAGCCACTCTCCACCAAAACTCAGCTCTCCCACCTTCACCTCCAGACAGAAGATGTTGGTTCAATCCCACAGAGGAGAGAGAACCAGGTAACTGAGGCTCCTGAGGCTTGTGGGGAGGGCAGATCCAGTGAGTGTCACTAATATGGGCCAATTACTAGGCCTTTGAGCCTCCAAAAGATTTTTTAAAAACTAACGGATACAACAGCCTACCCAAAATGCCATGTTTCTGAGCCTCCCATATTCCAGAAACTGTTGCCTACACATGACCACTGCAGTAAGAGGGGAAACAGAATCACAGCACGTGCTTGCTTAGGTGGGTCTAACCCAAGGCCCCAGGCCTGATCACCCCGAAAGCAGGGGAAGTTTGGATCCAGATCAGAACTGCTGGGAATTAGGCATGAACCCAGCCCGCATACAAAGGATTCAACTGCTCAGAAAAGGCCAAGCACCTCTGAAGAGGAAAGTCACTAGAAATAAACTGCTGAACGATTTAGAGTGAAACCAGCAACCTCTTCATTCAGGATCAATCTGACCCCATACAAGACAATGCAAGCTGCAAATCCCCACCAGACAGAGTAGAGGAGTGGTCTCCTGCAATGATAGGTAGCATATCATCTGGCAGCACAGGTGAAATGTACCCAACTGCCTTTAATTACAGTAGGTAAGAGCTGAGCAAATGTCCAGTTCCCTGAGAAACAGCAGCCCTTCCAGAGATAGTTTGAGGTCAAGACTTCATTCAGATTCCTCAATTTTGCTTGCAACTACAGGCTGCTCTCTGGAGCTGTGGGGGCGGCTAGAGAGGTGAGACTCAGCAAGGGACTTGCTAGATCTTACTGGATTTCGACCGCAGTCGAAATTGCTAAGCCTCCCATTGTGTTCTGTGACATTTACACAGATACGAACGTAGGAGTGAGGGATTCCCGTGGCTAAAGGCTGCATATGCATATTGCTGCTGGCATCACCAGTGCACAGAGCACTTGCCCATCCGAGCCCAGAGGCTGTATTCAATTCTGTATGGCTATAGAGAAATGGTAAAAGCACAGCCGTAGTGCATAGATTTCAATAGGATTCATTCTTTAAAAGATTACTTTACCTAAGAAATTAAAGCGCACAGAATATCCATCAGAAAGTCCCTTGGGGTTTATCTGTATGTTAAAGTTGCATGTCTTTAATTATCCTGCTATAATTAAAGTGGTACAATCCCCCCTAATATGGATGCAGGTATACTAGAATAAAACTGCTCATGCAGGTATTGCTTATTTCCTTATAGGAAGGGGCATAAGCTATACTGGCATAAGGCACCATTATACTGGTATAACTGCACACACACTAGAGATAATACCAGGATAACAATACAAATAAAAAGCAACAAAGAGTCCTGTAGCACAGATCCAGACTAACACAGCTACCCTCTGATACAATACAAATAAAACTCACACTCCTAACCAAAAGAATTATACCAGTACAAAACTGCATGTGGATCAAACCTTAGACAGCCATAGGGGACTCAGTGCAGTGAGATCACCCTGCACTAATACATTCCACATCATATTTGCATAAGTACACTAGCGAAATGTGGTCCAGATGAAATCACAAAAAGGTGGGTGCAAAACTGGTTGAAAGAGTGTACTCAGAGTAGTTGTCAGTGATTCGCCGTAAAACTGGGAGGATGTATCTAGTGGGATCATTTCTGGTTCTGGTACTATTCAATATTTTCACTGACTTGGATAGTGGAAAGGAGGGTATGCTTATAAAATCTGCAGATGACACCAATGTGGGAGGGGTTGAAAGCACTTTGGAGGTCAGAGTTAGAATTCAAAACAACCTTGATAAATTAGAGAACTAGTCTGAAATTAACAAGATGCAATTCAGTAAAGAAAAGTGCAAATAACTTCACTTAGGAAGGAAAAATCACATGCACAGCTACAAAATGGAGAATAACTGGCTAGGTGGTCATACTGCTGAAAAGGATCCGGGGGTTATAGTGGATCACAAATTGAATATGAATCAGCCATGTGATGCAGGTGCAAAGAAGGCTAATGTCAATCTGGGGTGCACTAACAGGAGTATTTTATCTAAGAGTAGGAGGTGAATGTCTGGCTCCACTTGGCGCTGGTGAGGCCTCAGCTGGAGTATTTTGTCCATTCTGGGCCTCACACTTTAGGGGAGTTGTGAGCAAAGAGTCCAGAGGAGAGCAATAAAATTGCTGCAAGGTTTAGAAACTCTGACGTGAGGAAAGGTTAAAAACCCCCTGTCATGTTTAGTCTTGAAAAAAGGAGCGGGGGGCAACACCTGATAAGAAACTTCAAATATGGTAAGGGCTGAGGTAAAGAGGATGGGGATCAGTTGTTCTGCATATCCAGTAAAGGTAGGGCAGAAAATAATGGGCTTAATCCGCAGCAAGGGAGGTTTAGGTTAAATATTAGGAAAAACATTCTAACTGTAAGGGTAGTTAAGCTCTGGACCAGGCTTCCAAGGGAGATTGGGGAATTCCTATCCCTGGACATTTTCAGGAACAGGTTGGACATGCACTGATCTAGGTTTACTTGGTCCTGCCTAGTGTGGGCTGCTGAACTAGATAACATTCCTGCCTGACATTTCTATGATTCTGTGACTCCCACGATGAACCAAAGCTCAGATGCTCAAAGGCTTTTAAGCTCCTAACTCCCATTCAGAGTGAGCTGCTGAGCCTCAAGTATAGATCTTGGTATTTATAGGTGTTCATCGCCACTGATATCAATGAGAGGGCAGAGCAAAGGGTATCTGCACTGCACCGATTTGGGCTTTAGGGATGGGTAATAGCTCAGCCATGACAGGCTTTCCCGTGCCCTGTCTGTGCAAGGCCCTTTGTTAGGAGATCTTAGATGAGACCTCAAAGCTAGTCTACGCTCTATGGACATTAATAATCAGAGCAGTAGTTTTCCCTGGGGTGCTGCTGAAAGCCACTGATCAGGGTGTGTTGTATGTCCCCAGTCCACAGAAGATGTGGAGATGTTCCAACTCCCCTACAGAGCATGGGTCTATAGCTCAGACTGTAAAGACTCAGGCTTTGTCTACATTAGAAAGGGTTTTCTGGTATAGTTATACTGGTAACACTGTAACAGCAAACCCTCCTACTGGAGAGGCAGTTTATGCCAGCCAAAGAGTGCTTCTGCCAGCAGCTTATACCAGGTCCCCAAATGAAATAAGCAATACCAGCAAAAGGACTTTTTTTGCTGGGGTAACTATTTACGCTCAGGTTTTTCTGGCAGAGCTGTTTTATGCCAGCAAAACTTTGACATATAGACTAGGCTTTTAGCACTGGACAATCCCAAATTCAGTCCCTGCTGTATCAGCCAAGCGGGCATGCATCACCCTTAGGCAAAATTTCCCTTCTCCCCACAGTTCCAGGCTAGCTGGATATCCCACAACACCCCTAAGGTGGCTGTGTTGCAGTGGGTTTGTAGGCAGAGCAATTGTGAAGCCATTTTAGCTTCTTCAGATGATAGGCCGTACATTAAATACTATCATTATGTTAATTTTATTATGCAGTAAAATGCACTGTAAACCCTTTCTTTATAATAATATGCACCTCGTCGTAATTCCCATTTTATAACACAACCTGCAAGAATGATCCTGTAATGACAGAGCTCCTTAGATATCATGAGCTTATGGGTTTAACAATTACTGTGCAGAAACTATATGGTTATTTTTGCCATGTAAAATATTGTGCTGCCTTTAAACTTTATTTCAACATTAGTGTGTAACATATTTCCTTTTAAGGGGTCTGGCTGTTTGAATCTCACTTCTGTACTGCAACTGGTACAGCACTGGTGATATCCAGTGGCCATTAGCAGCACTACATGTTTATAGAGTCATATAGTTTGATTTAAGTGCTGGAGGACCAACAGAGACAATTGTAGACTTTGATCATTTATATTTAATGTAAAAAGGAATCAGAAGAATCTTTAGTTTGGAATAAAGCAAACTTTGAGGGTGTCTTTCCACAACCATAAAGTGTACAATTTTTTCATTTGCAATTCATCTGTACAATGACTGCTAGAATCTGCACAGTATATGTAAGATGATGTGAATAGTTCACTGTTTCCTGGATCTGGTTGTAGTGATTATTTGGATATTCGAGAATAAAATGGAATTTGCTTGGACTGGTTTTTGTACTGGGAATATACTCTATGGGTAATAAATATTTATGGTAAGCTTGGAATCTTGTCTTTCGCCAACAGAAGTCAGTCCAGTTAAAGTTATTAACTTACCCACTTTGTGTCTCTAATATTCTGGGACCAACATGGCTCCAACAACACTGCAAATAATAAATAGAAGTGAGGCCCTGTTCAGGTTCTATTAAAGTCAATGGGAAAACTTCCATGCAAGCTAGGTTGGACCTGTGATACTTAAATGCACTTGTGATTCTATATAGTGGATAGGGTGACTAGCTGTCCTTTATTTTAAGGGACACCCCTTGATCAATTTAAACATTAAATTGAAGCTTGTGATAATTGCATAGTGTACATGGGGGCAGAGGAAACATACACTTGAGAGAAAATTCATGATATGCTAAGGGAGGTAGTATTTATCTAAAATGTCCCCTAAAATAAAATGTTGTCCCTTATTTTTCATGTGGTTTTCCCTTATTTCCATCCAAAAAGGTGGTCACCCTACTACAGGAGAAATTAAATAAACTAAAATCAGAGCTGATTGGCATGTTCACGTAGCTACATCGTTGGTCTATGCACTCAGTGTAAGGGGTGAGGTCAGTTTATTAAATGATCAGATTTCTACACATCAAATCCAGGCTGCCAAGCAGGAATCCTGATGCACCAGCCTGTCAGTGGTTAACAGCACGATGGATTTTGGGGGCTGGTAAGATAAGGGTCACCTCACTTTCAAGCATGCCACATTTCTGATACCTGGGCCCCAATCTGCAAACTTTCTCTTTCTCCTCCTCCCCTAGCCGACATCCTCCCTCTCATGACACCCACTTTGGTCTGTCCCATGTGGTGCACCAGCTTGTTTGGGCTGGGGAAGATCTATCACTGCAGCATGGGCATGACCCCCAAACCTTCCTTTCTGACTAGCTTATGGATGGAACTAGACTGGCTGTACATGGAGAGGAGGAGACAATCCAACAACTACAGTACTACCAGCTGGAGCCTGCTGTGCTGATTCTACTTCTCCGCATGCCACCAGCTCAAGAAGTGGGAAACCATCGCAGAGAACTGGTTTGGTTTACAGAACTAGAGAAAACACTTTTTTATAAACACTTTTTTATAAACAGTTCCGACCAAAAGGCTAAAACGGATCCCAGAAATCAAGAGATTCCCAGATTTCTGGGGTCTCTAGAACAGCTCCTCAATTCTTACCATGTATAAAATCACTCCATGAGCTTTGTCAATATTTTATACAGGGCTGAATATTTCTAAATGTCACAGGGTCTTTCCTGAAATGTTCAGCTGCAGAAAGTTTTGTTCAGATGAAGAATTAAGCCTCTTCCCTGCCTCAGCTGTGATTTTTTGGAGAACAAGGAAGGCCAGGAACATAACTGCTATGCAGGATCAGATTCATACCCCACCTAACCCAGTATCCTGTCTCTGACAGTGCACCAGTACCAAATACTTCGCAACAGGATGCAAGAAACCCTGCAATGGATGATTATGGAATAAATCTCTTCCTAACCCCTGACAGTGGCTGACTAATGTGTGGTTGGAATTTGCCCACACGTGGGGTAAGGCAGTTTATGAGGTATAAAAAACAAATTGTAGGTCAGTGATTTTAAAATCAGGTCATGCCCCTGATATCCTGAG
Organism: Chelonoidis abingdonii; assembly: GCF_003597395.2. NCBI lineage: Eukaryota > Metazoa > Chordata > Testudines > Testudinidae > Chelonoidis > Chelonoidis abingdonii. Next base: position 5,998,714 of record NC_133777.1, read on the forward strand.
GTTTGCATTTCAAACTTATGTGGGGTAACCGTGACATCTAGTGGCCTCCAAGGCTCATCACACATGGGTGTCCCCGTGGCTTTGCTAGTCAGAGTCTCAGGCAGGCTTGGTCAGCCCCTGCTGCCTGGACTTCACCGCTGTTGTTCAAGATAGCTAGAGATCAAAGCTAGCTCTGGTAGGTCTACATAGGTTGCAGTCACACCTCTGACTGCGGCATACATATACTCTAACTCACTGTTGTGGAAATCGCTTGGGGGGAAGGTACCCTGTTGATTGGAATTTTCCTCAGCAAAGAAGCACTGCACCCAGAGTCAGAGGTGAGATGAATGACAGGGACTCCGAGGTCCATGGAATACAAGGCCCTGGCTATGTTAGAGTAATTGGCACTAGCATAGCGAGGTGTATAGATCCTGGTGCAAAATCCCCTGATGCAGATGTACCACATCCTTGTAAATGGGGTTGGAAGGATTAGATTTGTATCGGTAAAGGTCAATACACGTCAGTTTTACCAAACACACACAGACAAACCCATAAAAAATATTTCCATCGATAACAATCGAAATTTACACATAGGTAAAGTAAGGAAAATGCTGCTTGAGAACTTATCAGAGTTTAAGAATATTTATATGTTGTATATTCTGACATGCAACGTTGACAATTTGAGGTTTTAACAGCTATAAAGCTTTAACCTTTTCAATCTCAGCATCTACCTCATTAAATAATTACTCTCTGACCCCCCCCGATAATTTCCTGCAACTGTGAACATTTAAATAGATAAAAAATAAAAGCTTAAATCCCATAATTTTGCGCAACCATGAAAAGTGAAATTGTTTAAAAATAGAAGAAAATGCTTAAAAAGAAACATTAATCTTATGAAACAAACAAAAAATTCATTTCTGCCAAGTCAGCCTGTAGTGTAGGGGTTGCACTGGGGCCCTTTTGGTGCGTTTGCAGGGGCGGTGTCACCGTGTGCATCCCAGTATTAGACACAGTGGGTAAGATAATATCTTTTACTGGACCAGCTTCTGCTGGTGAAAGAGACACGCTTACACTGAGCTTGCCCTTGTGGGTGACAGCCGGGGGGGGATGCCTCGGTGCAGATTGCCCTGCTGTAGCCAGGGCCCCATGCACACCTCCCCTTCTGTTTGGGGTGAGGGACTGGGGGTGCCCTCTCCTTGCAGGGCTACCACCCCCGTTCTCCTGGGGAGGGAACGCTCCCTTTGGGGCGTTATTGAGGTGGGGGATGGGAGACCCCTTCCCCTTTCTGGAGAGGCAGGGTTCTACCCTTTGACTTGACCTCTCCCCCTTCGCGCTGCGCTCCGTGGCAGGAAGTTTGTCCCGGCCGCCCTGCCGTCCGCCGGGCTGGTATCCAAGGCGGGCTGGGAGAGCGGCCCCTAGCAACGGGCCGGGATCGGCCCCCGGCGCCATGGCAGCCGCTGCCGCAACCCCCACCGTCTTTCTGCTCATGGTGAACGGGCAGATCGAAAGCGCCCAGGTACGCGGGGGCCGGCCGGGCCCTCGGGGGGTCTCTGAGGCCCTTTTCCCCGGGCTCCCCCGCCCCGCTTCTCGCGCGGCTGGCGGGACCCTGGCAGCCCCCCGGAACGAGGCTCTGTGGGCGAGAGCGCGGCCGGGGGCCGCGGTGAGGGGCGCGCTGGAAAGGCCTCGAACCGGGGTCTCCAGAGGGGATGGGGGCCCTTGTGGGGCCATTGCCCGGCGCCCGCCTCCCCTGGCTCTGCTCCGTGCCAGGGCGAGCCCATGGCAAGTCCCCAGCACCGCGGCTCAGCAGGCTGCCAGAGCTGGGGCATTAGCCCCCCCCGGGCCGGGGTAGAGGGCAGCAAAAGGATGGGGCCCCCCCGGGCCACTAACCTGCTCTCCCCTTTCTTCCCCAGTTCCCAGAGTTTGACGAGCTCTACTGCAAGTACTGCTTCGCCTACGGCCACGACTGGGCCCCCACCACGGTAAGAGCCCCTCTGGCGCCCGCTGCGTCTGCCCTTGGCTCTGCCTTTCCCCCTCCGCCTCTCATGGAGCCTGCCCCCAAATCCCATAGGCTTGTGGGTATTGGAAATGTGAGCCCCCGGGGGCAGGGACTCGCTTCTGTGTTTGCAGCAGAGAATCCTGTGGCACCTTATAGACTAACAGACGCTTTGGAGCGTGAGCTTGCGTGGGTGAATACCCACTTCGTCAGACGCATGTTCTGTGTTTGTACAGCACCTAGCACAATGGGGTCTTGGTCCATGAGTGGGGCTCCTAGATGCCACGCTAACGCGAATAAAGAAAATAACTCAGGAAATACACATAGTAGGATTTGGGGGGAAAGGGGGGACAATGACTACAAGTGTCTTTTTCCCTTTATTCTTTTGGAAAGGTGGAGTGGTCTAGTGCAAGGGTTCTCAACCTCATTCTTTCTGAGACACCCCCCAACATGGTGTAAAATCTCCACGGCCCAGTTGTGCCTCAGCTACTTTTTTCCCTCATATAAAAGCCAGAGCCAGCATCAGGGGGTAGCAAGCAAGGCTGTTGCCCAGGGCCCCATAACACAGGGGGCTTCACAAAGCTAAGTTGCTCAGGCTTCAACTTCAGCCCCAGGTGGCAGGGTTCAGGGCCCTGGACTTCAGCCCCACATGGCAGGGCTTTGGCTTTCTGATCTGGGCCCCAGTGAGTTTAACACTGGGCCAGCTTGGCGGACCCCTGAAACCTGTTCGCGGCCCACCCGGCGGCCCCAGACTTCTGGCTGAGAACCACTGGTCTAGTGAACGGAGCACAGCCTTGGGAATATATCCTAAACTCTAATATCATCTCTGCCACTGAATTTTGAGCAAGTCATTTCACTTTTCTGTGTTTTATTATTCCCTCGTTTAGAAAATGAGATGAATTATTCCTTCTTCACTTCACAGAGGAAGTGCAGAGATCTTTTAATGTTGGTACAGTGCTTTGAAAAACTAGAGTGCTGTGTATGTGCTGTGTGTTGTGGGTTTAGTTATACTTATTCTTTATTTTGTGGTTTACATATTCAAAACACTTCTTTTAGTTATTATGAATGCAGTCAATGTTCTTCATAAATGTTGATAAGATTAGCTACTTGCAAATTAGTAGGAATAAGGGTCAGATTTTAAATGGGTTTAATTTTGCATCAATTTGTTTGCCCAACCCTGCATTTGCACATGCAAAATATTGTATGTACAAATTGAAGGTAAGGAGCTTTGGTTATTAAAAATGTAAGCTCTTTGGGGCAGGGTCTGGAACTTGGCCCTGGTGGTCTGTCTGTAAACAGGCAAAGAAGTTTTATATTCACTAAAAGCATATGCACTTTCCACTCTGTAATGTGAGTAAATAGAAGCAGCTTGTATTTGTACAATATGTAAGCTCTTGTTTTAGGGTTTGGAAGAGGGAATATCTCAGATCACCTCTAAAAACAGAGATGCACAGCAAGCCCTTGTGTGGAATTTTCCAATTGACATCACCTTTAAAAGTACCAACCCCTCTGGCTGTAAGTAACCACAAAGATGTATGGCTGAATACAGGTATTTAGTACATGAAGATTGTAGTTCTGGAATGGTAGGCTGAGTCCTTTGCATCTTCATAGCATATGCTGGTATGACCTTCTGGATAAGGGAGAGTATGCCCAGCAATTGTTGGAGAGTCACAAATATGCATGGTTCTGCATGTCACCTTTTGCCTTGTGAATGAAGGGAAGCCCAACATTACAGATTAATTTTTGACTTTTGTTCTATTGAGTCCAGTTTGTGTTTTCTCTTGATGGTACTTTTAGGCAATTCATATTTTGAAGTTTCCCAAGATGAAATTACTGTGGGCTCCCCCTTTATCATTTCTGGCAATTAAACTTGCTTAGAATAGATTCTGTGCACTCTGAGGGGTACCATATTTCTTTTAATCTTTTAATATTACCTTTCCTGAGTTAGACTCTTTCTTAGAAACCAGAAAGCTTTACACTAATTCAATAATACAGTTAGCACTGTTTGCTTTCTTATACCCACTGGCTTTTAGTTCCCTAATACAGGTAAATAAATACATTTTTGTCCCTGCAGTTCTTGACACTTGCTTTCAGGTAATGTTAAATAACAGTAAATTAGAAATGAGTTTAAGAAATTATAGGGCTATATCCATGCCCTTCCTTGTCCTTGCCCTTATATTAACTCCTATTTTCTTTTTAAGGGCCACAAATAGTGGTAAGTGTCTATGGACCTGATCTTTTTGGAAATGATGTCGTCCGAGGTTATGGAGCTGTTCATGTTCCGTTCACACCTGGAAGGTGGGTTAATGATGGTTATTATTTTGGTTTCAAATGTTCCTCCCAAATACAATTTGAACTCAGCTCCCTCTTTTCTAAAGTAAAATAATCAGAGCCAAAGTAAGTGCCCCCCAAGTGTCTCTATAACTTGCTTACACCACAGGTATGGAATCTATTCTCTGACACAAGCCTTGGTCATTGGACCTGAGCCTTGTTGCTTTTTATTCAGTGCAGGTTTAGTTTTAATTTGTGTATGGGGGAGGGCAGTTGAACAAACTGGCCCAGATCCTCAAAGCGATTGAGGCACCAAACCCCTATTGCTTTCAGTGGGAGGTAGGCACCTAAATGCCTTGGAGGATCTGGGCCTGCAAGTCTTCACTTCAGCACTGTCATGTCTGTCGGGGGGACTGCACCACTTAGGGTTTGAAGGTGCTCCCCTAGCTGGCCTCTCTCCTGTGCCCTTTGCAAGTTCCCCATGCAAGCTGCTCATGGGAAAGTTTGAGTTCATTACTTACAAGTTACTTGTGGATGTCTCACATTTTTTAAATCTGTATTTGGACTTTCGTTATCATAGTAAATACAGGAGTGTTGGAAATTGGCATTAGGTTTATTTCATCAATAAGTTCTCTCTCTTTATCAATTCCATTTCAGTCATAGAAGAACCATTCCTATGTTTGTTCCAGAATCCACGTCTAAGCTGCAAAAAATTACAAGGTAATAATCCAAAAGTGTTATTAGTAACATGGGAAAGGACATTTTTGTTTTAATTTGGATTCTAATGACAGTCTTGACACTGCATGATGAAGGACAAGTCTTGTAGTCCCCCTATGTCTTAGATTTCTGACTACTCAGTATGTGCACGCACTTGTGAGTTTTTTTAAGGTTAAAGACAATCCTATGAGTTTCATGGACAATGTGGCTTTATCCATCAAAGCCTTACTCTAAAATTTAACATTAGCAGTCTGCTTGGAGTAATGCTCTATAACTTCTTCCTTTTTGTTATCCATGGATTTGAAAGTGTGAATTTGAAAAGCACTTGCAATATTGCTGCCAAGATAGAGCTATGTCTTTTTAAAAAGTAGCCACCAAATGATAGCAAAGGCAAACAACCACACGTTCCCTTCTATTCTCTGAAGCTTCCAAAAGAAAACATTGACACTGATGAAATTGTGCGAGTAAGAGTTCAAAGCAAACTGGCTTCCTATGTAGAATTGAAGTAAACACATTCATTTCTTTCTAGAATAGATTTCACTAGTATTACACTTATCTTTCTTCATGTAATTCAGCAACATCTGCTGCAGGAATTACTCCATAATGAAAACAATCATTATGAGGATGCAGAATGTTAAGTACAGCATAATATGTTTTAAAAATATAATTGGACTGTTCCACAAGGGACATTTTTACGTTCTAAGAATGAGTGTCTGAATTTATTGGTTGTAATCAGTTCTTTTTCTTGAACAGTAACTGCCTCTTTTACCTCTATACATGAATTTTTATTGTTTTTCTCTCTCATATTTTTCCCTTCATCCTGTCATAAAATCTCAGTATTTAAGAGCCAGAACTGATGGAGACCTTGAGCTTCACAGAAAATGATTGTAGAAAATAGGACATCCCATATCCAGCTGCAGTGAGCACATGGTTAAGGAGTTAGTCCTGAAACCCATTAGGATGTCTTTGCGCACATCTGAGTCCTGTCCAAGTAGCTCTGGTTTAGGCAGCAGTGTGACCTAGTGGGTAGAGCACCGGACTGGGACTCAGGAACCTAGGTTCTGTTCCTGACTTGGCCACTGGAGTGCTGGGTGACCTTGGGCATAGGCACTGACTCCATGGGTGCTGCGGGGCTGGACACCCACGGGGAAAAATTAGCGGGTGCTCCGCACCCACTGGCAGCCAACCTTCCCCAGTACCCACCCCCTGCTCGCCGCCTCCTCCCCTGAGCGTGCCGCGTCATTGCTCCTCCCCCTCCCAGCACTTCCCTCCCACCACCTAACAGATGTTTGGTGACTCTTAGGGCTTTCCGGGGGGAAGAAGCGGAGGGGGGAGAGAGAGAAGTGGGGATGTGGCACGCTCAGGTGAGGAGGCGGTAAAGAGGCGGGGACTTGGGGGAAGGGGGTGGACTTGGGGTGAGGGTGGGGCAGGGGCAGGGGGAGTCGAGCAGCCACGGGGCAGATGGGAAGTTGGCACCTGTGACCTTGAGCAAGTCATTTCACCTCTGTGTCTCAATTTCCCCATCTGTAAAATTGGGGTAATGATGCTTATCTCCTTTATAAAACACTTTGAGATCTGCTCATGACAAGTGGTGATAAAATTATGATGATGAGAGCTAGAAATTATTATTTAATTGAAGGGGACTTGGGCATTGAAGTCCATTAGGCAGCTATGGAAATCAGCCTCCATTTGTAAAGAACGGGTTGAATTTAAAAAAAAACTCTTGAGTTACTTGGAAGTACAAGTCTCATTGACAGTCACTTACACGCTTTTGAAAATTCCATGCAATGGCAATAATTTGTCCCATTTTACAGTTGTGGAAATCTAAGACACAGGGGGACTACAAGACTTGTCCTTCATCATACAGTGTCAAGACTGTCATTAGAATCCAAATTTTCTCTCTCCCAATGGGGGCTGCGGGAAGGGCAGGTCGAGGGATGTGCTGGCCACCCTTCCCGCAGCCCCAATTGGCCTGGAACGGCAAACCGTGGCCAGTGGGAGCTGCGATTGGCTGAACCTGCGGATGCTGCAGGTAAACAAACCGGCCCAGCCCGCCAGATTGACTGCAGGTAAAAACCAAACCGGCCCATGCCCGCCTACAGTGGCTTATTGTCCGTTATCAGCCACGGCCATATCGAGCGTTGCGATCCTGCACTAGACTAACAGTGTACATGCTGTAACAATCTACAACAGGGGTAGGCAACCAGTATGGCACATGTGCTGAAGGCGGCACGCGATTTGATTTTCAGTGGCACTCACAATGCCCAGGTCCTGGCCCGCTTTGGGGGGCTCTGCATTTTTAATTAATTTTAAATGAAGTTTCTTAAACATTTTGAAAACCTTATTTACTTACATACAACAATAGCTTAGTATATATTATAGACTTAGAGAAAGAGATCTTCTAAGCCCTGGAGGTTTTTCACCTTCCTCTGCAGCGTGGGGCATGGGTCGCTTGCTGGTGGAATCTCTGCAGCTTGAGGTCTTCAAACCCAATTTGAAGACTTAATAACTCGGACATAGGTTAGGGGTTGTTATAGAAGTGGATGGGTAGGGTTCTGTGGCCTGCTTTGTGCAGGAGGTCAGACTAGATGATCATATTGGTCCCTTCTGACCTATGAGTCTGTGAATCTAAATGAAAACTCAACACACCACTTCTGAAAGATTGCTGACCCCTGATCTACAATATGCTTGGCTACTGTGCACCTTATCCACTTAAAAATCTAATCTGTTTTAGTAACTATATTACATTTTGTGCAATAAAATCAGAGGGCAAGATGCATTCAATCAGTAGCCATTGATCCTTGTGCTGCAGATGGCTCTTTTATTATATTTTAGTAAATTGTCAGGTGACATCCTGATGATGATGCATTGATTGCTGAAAAAACTCATATTCACTCTCACTCCAGCTAGTTAATTCTGAATTTGTGCTACTGACCAACTGTGGTGGATGGAAATTACACATTGAAACAAGCTGTAGATGATTAGTACGTTGACAGAATTTGGCTTCTTGAAACTAGTGATGAAGTGGGACCGTTAAAGGTTTCTTGAGCCCCAATACTACTGCTCCTGTTATAAACTTTCTGTTCTGATTAACTTATATTAACTTTTGCATGGTACATGCAATTTGGTATGGCTTTTTGCACCTCTGTTAAAGAAATGGCTCCTTGAGGTTATGTACAGCTGATCTTGACACTGCATTGTGCAGTGAATCCAGATTTGGTCTGCCTGTTCTTCAGAATTGTTCTAAACTGAATTATCCACTAGTCTCTTCCTCCTTGTGCGGGAAAGGGCCACACATATTGGCTGAATACCCTCTAGTCTTTCGTAGTGAAGATTCCATCATTCATACTCCAGAAGTAACTTTTCTCTGAGTTAATTGAACATTTCAGCAGATTTGTCCATCTGTATTAAAAGCAGTGGCCCAGAGGGAAAACATTTTATAGAGTCCCAGAGTTTGTTTGTGAAATATCTCAGGATCCTGAGTTAAATTCAGCTGTTTTAATGCCTCTGACAATAGAGATTGAAATATACCAGCCGTGCAGGATAGAAACACCTTGTGGAATGATTTGGGCTGTTTGTTGAATAGGTTAAGCAGTTTAGTAGTGCATAACGTGGAGTTGAGATGTAAAGTAGCAGAAATATAGCTGAGTTTAAAGAGAGGGAGTTGTAATCAGGTAAGGCAGGTTAGCCTCTGTATGTTTTAATAAACACATTAATGTAGTATAATCATGACAGCACTGCAACTACTTCTCTTTTTGCCAGATGAAAACTTCTGGCACCAGAGAACAAACTGTACTGCCTCAGATATGTATATTAAAGAAAGAAAAACAGGAATTCTTCCCAAAGTCTGGGCAGCTTTTTAACCTTCTATTGGCTTATTATGGCACACTCAGTGCAATTTCTAACACAATATACTATGGTAGAATAGCGTAGAAATGCGATAGATAATAGGGATTTTAAATATGAGTGAAGGAATCAGGAGGGGAGGCAGGAAAGCATTTCATAATATTTCAGTGATGGAGTGTTTCCTTTATGGGGCAGCTAAAATAGAACCAGTGGTGGTAGGACTTATTTTAATTTGTGATCTGTGGGCAAATTTAAACCCTGGTTTACTGTGGTTATTCAAAGAACTTCCACTGAGTAAACACTTCCTAGTTTTAGCATGCTAATCTTTAACAATCAGATTGTAATAGAATCATAGACATCTCAACGGTACCGTACTCCACAAGTAAGTTGTCCCATTCATTTCAATGGGAATTCTTGCAGCATAAGATATTACTCAATGTGCCTGATCCAGTGCTCAGTGAAGTCAACAGAAGGACTTGCATTGCATTCAGTGTTCAGTGTGAGCAGGTGTATCGCAATCTGTCCTTAAATTAGTCTTAAAATACTGCTGTAAATAAGTTAGCCAAAGGTTTTTGTTTTCTGTAGGCCTCCCACCCAAAGGACTATCTATAAAGGAATGGTGAAGCATATACTTGCACAAATTTCTCCTGAATGAGGACTCCTGGACATAACTTTTTCCCTGTCCAACATGTATTTGTTATAGCTTTTAGGTCCCCCCAATCCAGATCCTTAAAATTAGGTTATTAAAATATCTTTGAGGTAAACTGACCCTCCCTCACTCGGAAATAACTAAAACTTAACGTGTGACGAGTGGGTATTTGCCCATGAAAGCTTATGCTCCAATACCTCTGTTAGTCTATAAGGTGCCACAGGACTCTTTGTCGCTTTTTAAATTTAATAGAATGTAGGTGAAATTAGGAAAAAAGGAAAACTGGTCAATAATCCAGAAGTGACATTTATCTTTGATCAAAGTAGATAAGAAGCAAGGGAAAAAATATATCAAGCTTTAAAAATTCCTGCTATGAACAGGGGGAAACATATATTTCTTTTATTTCAGTGCATACGATGAACCTTCCTTATAACAATTCTAAATGCTACCAAGTATGACACATCATTGAGCTGTTTTCTTTTCTCCTTCTCCAAGTTGGCTTATGGGAAGACATCCAGAGTTCACTGACCCAAAAGTGGTAGCGCAGGGAGAAGGCCGAGAAGGTAAATGATCAGGAATTACTGTCTCTAACTCCTCTATGACTATGGACCGGATCTTGGCCAGTCCGTTTCTTGTTAATGCTTTAGGAGGTTAATTGAGCATATTGAGAACACCAGGTCCTGGTATTCTGTGGGATATCTAATGACTGTTCAACCAGCTTTACTGGCTAATGGTGTTGTCCTCCTATTTCTAGTGATCACGGTGCGATCCCAAGGCTTTGTGACTATTTCCTTCAATGTGGTGACGAAAGACATGAAGAAACTGGGCTATGACGTAAGCCCGTCAGACATGCATTCTGTGTCTCTTACAGATGGGATTCATAACCATTAAATGATGGGCGGGGGGGAATTTTCAAAGGCACACATGGGAGGCAAACTCCATACTTGTACTGATTTTCTATTTGAATATGAAAGCTCAAGCCATAAGGTGTGTGTTGCAAAATACCTTTCTATCATAACCTTTTGTACATTTTTTAGTTAACGAATAGCCAGTTTACATTTGTTTTTAAAAAATGGTTTCATATATTCCAAACACCAATGCAGGCCTAAAATTGTTTACTAATGATTTTGAAGTGGTAGTGGGAAATTCAAATTGCAATACCTTCCAAAAGGAAGGGAATCAGAGAACATTTCAGTGGCACATTCATGCACATTCTTCTGCAAAAGCAACAAAAAAGTGGGTTTTTTGCGGGGGGGGAATTCACAGAGAGTTAGGTGTTTAATATCCCCTTGCTTCATGCATTTACCTCTCATTTGAGATTTAAGTGCAGCTATTGAGGGAGAAATAGATCTCGGTGTGAGGATCTGGAAAAGAGCGCACAGCCTGAGTAAACAGGACGTGCACTCAGCCATAAGCAATGGGGAATCCTCTGGCCCACCCTGTTACAGATCCCCTCTGCTATAAGGGATTGCCGGGAGTAGCAGTCAGAGCCATCTCTTCCTGGTTATGCAACTTTCTGGAATTTGTGCATTTTCTTTGTTATTGCTGAAGGTACTTCTCCCCTTGTCCTCTTAGCCCAGCTTTTCCCTTTGCTTGATTCCACAGTAAGCTAAGTAATAACTCTGTGATGATGGCAGTGAAATGAGCGTGCTCTCACAAATCCAGCATTCTAATGGCAGTCCAGGATAGGCTGTGAGGCAGGTAATTGTTTAGATGGGTCCTATACCATGGCTTTTAGTAGCCAACAAACACAGTAAGGAAAATAACGTGCTGAATTTCCAGTTTGATTTATGAAGGTTTTCCTCACTGTTTGGATAACCTTAGAAATTGTCGTAATGTTGTTTCTTGTTACAGTACATGGCAACAGCTCCAAAGCTAACACACTCTTCTCAGCTGGCTGCAGTTTGAGGGTACAAAGAAAGGCCTTCATTCCAAGGCTATGTCTACACTGCAGTAAAAGAGCAGTGGGCAAGGCCGCAGCTGGCCTAGGTGAGCTGACTTGTGCTGCGGGACTATAAGATTGCTGCGTAGATGTTTGGGTTCGGGCTGGAGTCCTGGTTCTGAGACCCTGCAAGGGAGGTGTGGGTCTCAGAGCCCAGGTGCCGGACTGAGCCCAAACATCTACGCTGCCAATGTTAGCCCTGCAGCCCAAGCCTGAATCAGTCAACCCGGCTGCTGAGACTCAGTGCTGCGGGTTTTTTACTGCAATGTAGACAAACCCTGAATGTCCTACCTTCCCTGACCTTTCACGTGACTCTCAGCTAAGCTGATATTAGAGCTCTGCATTTGGGTCGAATAAACCCAAATAGCTCAATATTTATATTTTTTGTCTTTTGTGTGCTTTTTTTTCCTTAAGGGAACCATTTATTGGTCCAAAGTAACACAAGCTCTAGTCGTCTTATGATCTTTCCACCATCCTTTGTGTCCAAACTACAGAACTTAAATCCATAGCGAGACGTGATTATTTAGTCAATTTGAGAGACTATATTTGGGTACATGGTTTGCACATTTTGACTTCAAATACCATGAGAAGACCAGACTTAATATTATTTCACCCTGTTTATAAGTCACAGATACATTAAAAATCTTTTGGAAAAACAAGCACAAAGAAAAACAAATTTTGAACCACTGCACATCCATAGTAATATTAAATAAAGCGTGCTATTTTGAGTACTAGAATTCCTTATGTATGTAAAGCTGTACACTACGAACACTGTGCTTTGTATATATAAATGATGAAGATCTTGTAAAGCACCTTGGAATTTTGCTCTGTTCCTTAATCATTTTGTACTTTTATAAATGATTTTACAAATATGTGGTGTACAAATTATTTTTCATACATTAGCTCTTGTTCTCTATCTTCATTGTGCTTTTTGAATGATAACACTAACACCCATTATAATTAGCTGTTCTACAACAAAGCCACAACTGAGCTCAAATTAATCAGACTATTTTTCCTGTTTATTGGCTGCTGTAGGAGAAAGAGAGATTGTTGAGTTTTTTTTAAATACCTACTCGGTTACAATGGTGAGTGTAGCCATATAAGTACCTTGGTAGACCAGATTTGAAGCGTTTGAAAAGCAGAGAGAAATAATGTAGCACAAGTGAAATATAATACACTGGAGATTTTTACTAACTTGAAATGATTTAATATCCCTGTCCAATTAGAGCAAAACTGCGTGATGCTTCCATGCATGGTACCCTATTAAACTGAGGAAAAAGTCCAAACTTCACTCCCACAGTGATACAAGGAGTTTATTCGCATCCAACACTATAGGGCATTGTGGATACATGAGCTCGTATAGTTACAAATTTTAAGGGGATTTCACCAACAAATTTCACATAATAGTTTGAAGTTGCCATTTATGTTGTTCATTGTTCCTTCCTCCTGTTTCCATCTTCCGCTGTCTTTTCTTGGCTGAGATTGGTGAGGGCTCCTTCAGCTAAGGCTGTAAGAACATGCCTTGTTGGCCACACTCGCCAGGTAAAATCATGACCTGCTGGATTGAAATAATTCTCTCTTGGCATTAGTGACATGCAGGTGTTAACCACTCTAAACTGACGGGGGGTGCAGGGGGAGGGGAATATTTTCCAATTAAATGTATTTTCAAATCAATAATCTAATCACAATACCTTAGAGACAATGTCTGCATTTTAGATGATACAGTGAGTGTCACATCTGTCAGCTATGTTTTTATAACGCTGTCTCTTATCTTTGTGCTTCTTGAGGGTCCCTCTTTAAGATCATCCCATTCTTTTAATCCAGTCTTCAAGGTGTTGGTATCCTGTGCCTTTAGTAGGTAAGCACTTCAGAGCAGGGACATTTCAATGTCTGGTGGTTTGCCTGTTGTGCAGCACCATGTACGTGTCTTGTGCTATCAAAATACCAAGTACAGTGACTCCTGGCAGATCTTAGAACGGCTACTCCTGGGGGCATTCCACACCAAAAAAATAAAAATTCTGCACACAATATTTTAAAATTCTACCACTTTTATTTGTCAGCATAACATGACATCATCACACTAGTTTTCAGTTATTTTGGTAATTTATTTCAAGATACCTGTCAGCAAGTATGCCTGTAACAATACAGACACACATACAAATTCCCCCAGGAATAGAGAGTTAAAGAAATACCTGTGACAGCCCAGTTCCTGTTTCTCTGTCCCCTTCTCCCACCCCCAGAGCCCAGCTGGGGGGCCAGACACCCACAGCACCTCTCCCCCCAGAGCCCAGCCACAGGGCCCTCCCTTGTCCAGATACCTGCACCCTCTTTCCTGCCACAAAGCCCAGACACCCCTCACTCCTTCCCAGAGCCCAGATATGGCTCCCCCAGCACAGACACCCAGTTCCCGCCCCTCTCCCCCTCAGCCCAGGGATCCAGAGGGAGAAACAGCCTGCTGCTTGGTCCCAGGCTTGCATGAAGTTTCCTGTGCGCTGCTGGGAATGCCTCAGGGCATGCTGGGAACTGCAGCTGCCAGAAACCCTCTTGTTCCCTAATCCCCCCCACACACACCCGGTGTCTTCTATGTATGAGCTGGCTCTGCCAGGTCCAGTGGCCTCTAGTGGCAGCCAGCAGCCCTGCAGGCCTTTTTGGGGCTGGGGGCGGGGGGGAATTCTGCACGCACGATGTTCATTTCTGCAAAATTCTGCATTGCGCAGTGGTGCAGAATTCCCCCAAGAGTAATCAGCAATCAGTGTCACTCCTTCATTACCTGTATGGGGGTCAATACACTGGCTCCAGAGACTGTCCATTACCTCCCCAACTCCCTCAGCCTTAAGCACTGGAAACCAAACCAAGATCGCCTGCACGCATATGCTAAGGCTACGTCTACACTTCACACCAGCTGTCAGTGTGTAGTGTACATCTAGCTACACGCCGCAGTGAAAAGCAGGCTATGTCCACACTGCAGCATGTAGCTACATGTCAGTGAAAGGCTCTGAAATAGGGGAGGAAGTGTGGAAAGGCTTCAGCAGCTCCCTGCTGCTCCCCCCAGAGCCTTTCCCTGCAGGTCTGGGAGGTGTGGCTTAGCCAAGCAGGGAGCCATGTAGGTATGTACTCAGGTACGCATCTACACCCTTCAGGTGTGTCTTTACTCTTCCCACCTACGCAGCTCGTCACTGTCTCCCCTCCTGTTTATCCCTATGCCAGGAGAGCTACCCACGTTTGTACTGTACGCACCGCTGAACAAAGTCGCAGTGTAGACATACTTTGTGAAAAAAGGGTACGTGCTCCACTGAGGACAGGGAGAGCGGCTTTGTTCTGCTAAAATAATGAGGATAAGGAAGAGAAGAGACCACACCCTAATGCCCAGAGAGCGACAGAACAGAGTCCTAGACACACAAACATTATATTTAACAAGATAGTTACAGTTTGTGGGAAATCTATTGAGATTTCATCTCTGCAACTAGTACAAATTTACTAAATATTGAAGATGTCTTGTTATAAGAAGGAGGTCACTGTACTATAATAGATACCTAAAGCCATTTCGTTCTGCTCCTTCCTCAGTGAGTTCGAACAACACCAGTGGTTTTATTAGATCTGACCCAATGGGCTGGTCACCTTACTACCATCAACTGTGGCTGTAACCCTAAGCTTACAGACTGATGTCATGCAGAAAGTCAATGTGCAGGATTGCCAATTGTGAACCACCCACAAGATTAAAAATACTCATAGCTCAAACCAGTCAGAAACCAGCATGTCCAGCCTGCCACCAGTGGGAGCAGCATTAAAAAAATACACTTTTCCCAAAGCCAGGTGGCTGTTCAATACTCTTCAGCTCTACAGCACTGTAGCAACAGAACCTTCAGCCATTGTCTCAGCCAGGACACTTGTCAAGGCAGGTTTTAATGGCAGTGACTCAAGCAATGGGGTTTCCAGTACATCTCTTACACAATTATCATCCCACTCTGGAGTAGGTCTTGCTGTAAGGAATTCTTTATAGTCAGCCTAAATGATGTTCTCCTCCAGTTCACCCCATTACTCCTGGCTGTGTGCCTTGAGACAAGGCTAACGCCTTCCTTTTGTCTACAGCCTCAAAAAGTTTTTACACCTATTTGTACCACCTAGCCATCACTCAGCTAAGTCATGCAGGTTACCTCTAAGGAACCATGACAGAGAGTGCGATACAGTTGTCTATATTATGAGCATATGTCATGCTAATATAGGTCTCCTGATTTGCCCCAGGACTTATTTTCACAGAGGGACTGACTTTCCCAGTGGTCTGTCTGTCACCTCTTCTGGCCTGCTGTCCTGGGCAGATTGCCTTCACCAGGTTCTTTTGGAAAGTGTCACTCAACACAATGTATATGAATGGGTTGATGCAGCTGCTTGCGTAACCCAAGCTGATAGCTACGTTGTAGGCATAGAGGAACATAATGGAGGGCTGGGTGATCTTGAGATGGACCAACTGCAGGATATAATAGGGCGCCCAGCAGATAAAAAAGGCAGAGCAGATGGTTATTGCCATCTGCATGATCTTCTTAGTCCTGGCTCGAAAGTTTCTCTGGGGCAGTGGCAGCACCCTGCATGAAATGTGCTTCTGTATCTTCAGGTACACAATGCAGATGACCGAGAGCGGGATGACAAATGCCAGGAAGAACTGGTACAGCGTGTACCAATAAATATCAACCGAGAGGTTGGGTAGGATGATGCCACACCCAGCTTTGCTGCCAGGCAGAGCAATGGGCTGGGTGTACATGAACACTGGCACAATGCTTAGGAGAGACAGCAGGTAGAGCAGCAAGATCACCAGGGCGGCTGTGCAGGGGGTGCGCATGTAGGCAGAGCGGATGGGGTGTACTGTGGCCAGGTAGCGGTCAATGGCCATTGCCGTGAGGATGTACGTGCTGGCGAACTGGCTGTTAGCATCTAAAGCAGTGATGATGGTGCACATGGCAGCCCCGAAAAGCCAGACCCCATTCCCTAGGAGCTGATGGATAAGCAAGGGCATGCCCAGCAGGAACAGGAGGTCTGTGATGGAGAGGCTCACGATGAAGACGTCTGCAGTGTTATGGTTTCTCTTGGGTCTTTTGGTGATGGTGTAGATCACAATGCTGTTGCCTACAGTGCCCACCAGGCAAATGATGCCAAAAATGACAGGGAGGACGATGCTACTGTGGTCTTCTGTTTCCTTGGTGCCTGCAGAGAAAAAAGAACAACGTATCATCTGGACATACGCCTCACAGGTAGAAGGCGGAAGGGTTGTGAGCCATTCCTCTGTGGATCTGCCCTCACCCGTCCCGATAGACATACATTACTGGGAATTAACTAGCTAAATAAAAATAATAGAATAAATAACCAACCTCAGCTTCTCCCCGAGAATCAAACCAAACCTGCTTTGCGGCTGGAAAATGTTTAGGTAGCATTTAACATTATTATTTCTTAGCTGTATGGTATAGCAGGCCCAGAAGCATCAGATACTATTATTTTAGGGTATTTCCAGCCCTTTGGGAAGCAGGCCCTGTTGGCAATTGCATGAGAAAAATTGTTCTTCCTGTCACCTACCTGGAAAATGGACCTTTTCAAAGGTCACTGCAAGGCAGCTCTCCTGCCCTTCCCCTGCCACCCCGTGATGATCATCTGCCCAGCTCCCTAAGATACTAACTGTGAAAGCACTTTGGAAATACCTCTGCCCTGGCGTAGAAGTGCCAAAGTCTATGAGGGCTGTTGGTGAAGTTTCAGTATCACGCCATGAGCCTCCAAGATAAAGCTTTCAAGGATGTTCTCGAGGGAGAGGAATATTCAAGGTCAACTCCTCACCCGTCTAGCCTTAAATTGTTCCTCCTGTCCCGATTTCTGCTGGCAGGCAGCAGCAGCAGTAGTAACCGTAATGGATGGGCTTTCATTCATCCCCCCATGCCACACACTACTTGTTGGCCACGCGAAGGCACAGCCAGCCTTCTCTGGCTTAGCACAGCAAACGCAAAGTGACTTCGTAGCCTGCAGACACAGGGCTAATTGGGCACGTCAATGAGACGTCGCCTTTGAAAAATGAACTTTTGACAAGAGCCAAAATGTCAAGTTAATTAAAAATAAAATGCCGCATCTGTTAGCGCAAACCAACTTCCAGCCTCGTGTGCTCTATGCAGGTGACACTTCCTGCTTATCAGCCTGACTCATGCTAATCAATCGCTGGTTATTCCAAAGGTGCATGATATCTTTGTGCCCAAAGGCCAGACTCAACTGCCATTGCTAGGAGCTGGATTGGGCTGTAAAGCTGGGTTCTTTTGGTCCTGGCTAATTAGCAGCTCAAGAAAACTGCAGTGTCATCATTTAATGCCTTTCACAGCATCCGTGTTTAATCAGCCAGCAATTATCCTCCATCTGAGACCATTGTCACTTCACAATGGCTAAAGAGCAAAACAAAACAAAACCATAGCTGCTTTTCCTTGTGAGGCGCAGGAGGTTAGTGTAAGAATGGCCATGAAGTACTCTGCTGGGTTTTGATTTATTTTTTACTAGAAGAAACAAACTGTATTTTCCTTCATAAGTCAAGTATAGCCCTCATTTACATATGGCTTTGCTAATTGGGCAGGTGATGTTCACAGAAGACAATAAGGAAGGGGAGTTGAACAAAGGAAACAGAAGCTCAGGGTCATTGCAGAGCTTTGATGACGATAAACCTAAGAAGCAGGAAAGGGGTGAGTTTACGAACCTGCCTGTTTTATTAGCCAACCTGCACAGCATATCTGGGGCCAAATGTTCAAGCAAGCACTAACCCCTGTGCACTCAGATGACAAGCTTCTAATACCCATGCGACGACTGGGTCAGTGCATGTCAAGCCTACGTCCTGTGTGCACAGAAAGGTGTTACAGTGTTGTGTGTTTTGGGCCTAGGGATTAAGATGTCCCACTCTACTGCCACCAAGAGGTCATAAAAAAAAACAACACAAGGGCCGTTCTGACTGACGTGATGCACTTTAACAGGCCTGATCCAAAGCCCAATAAAGTGAATGGCATTTCAATGGTTTTGGGATTAGGCCCAAAATACAGGGTCATCCTGAAGCAGTCCCCTTTAGTCTGCAGCAACTAAAAACATGACGCTGCCTCCTTCACTGAACGCCTGGGGCCCACACCGGTAGGAGTGCACAGCTAGCATTCTAATGCCAGGTGATCCTTCTCCCACAGGCACACCATCTCCCTCTGCACCCCAAAGCTTTCAGGGGCAACTCCTGCTTGCTGTGGTTCGAAGCCCTCCTGCCAATAAACAGCAGCTTTCTAACCCTGAATTGTGCCATGAAAAAAAAATCACTAATGCATGGATTTGTTCAGTGCTTGGGGATGGGGAAATCAACTGGCTACAGCACTTTGCTTTTAAAGGGTCTTTTACACATTAGCTGCCTGGCAGGGAGAAGAAGGGTACCCCATGTTGGTACCGTCCCGTTAAAGTACAGTTCAGGCTGAGCGACAATGGAAATTTACATTGGCCTTGTGATGTGTGGCAGGGGCATGAAAAATCCACACCTGACACATGTATAACCTAATCCTGGGTGGAGACAGTACAGTGCAGACAGACTTCGTCCATCAACCTAGGGGCGGTGGATTAACTGCCGCAATGGGAGAACCCCATCCATCACTGTCACACGTGTTTACACTGCAGCACTTCAGTTCTGAAACAAGCACAGGGAGGCTAAGGGCCAACTCTTCAAAAGTGGCACTCTTTGAATTCTACCCTAGGTCTCCAAAGCTGAGTCCCCATCCCCTGAGACACTCCCAAATTAAGGGCCACTTTGAAAAACATGGGCCTAGAGGACACTGCAAGTCAGTTCCAGAGCCAGATGCAGAACCCAGGAGTCCTGCTGCCCAGTCCTTATATGTATATCGGAGAGTGTTCTGAGATGGTGAACCAGACCCAAGAAAAGCCCCTGAAGCTGTTAAGTCTGTGAAATGGGTGAAGCTCTTCCTTCACTCACTTTCACCGGGCTGGGGCAGGGGCTTGGGGTTCAGGAGGAGCTGCTGGCTGTAGGCTGGGGCCGAGGGGTTTGGAGTGTGGGAGGAGGGCTCTGGGCTAAGCCTGGGGCAGGGCGTTGGGGTGTGGCCTCTGGGCTGGGGTCGAGGGTTTTGGCGTGTTGGAGGGGGCTCCTGGTTAAGCCTGTGGCAGGGTGTTGGGGTGTGGGAGAGGATGAGGGTTGTGGGCGCCATCTGGGTGGCACTTACCTCGGGGGGCTCCTGGTTGGTACCGCAATAGGGCTAAGGCAGGCGCCCTGCCTGCCCTGGCCCTGCACTGTTCACAGAAGAGGCTGGCATGTCCCTGGGCGGGAGCAAAAGGCTCCGTGCACTGCCCCTGTCTGGGGGCACCGCCACCTGAAGCTCCCACTGGCTGCAGTTCGTGGCTGGGCCATGGTCGGGACTGGCAGCCAGGGCTGCAGCCAGGTGCCGAGCCCCGGCCAGGTTGGGAGCCAGAGGTTGGGGGTGGGAGCACAGTTGCAGCTGGGAACTGAGGCCAGGGCCAGACCAGAGTTGGGGGCAGAGCAGTGCTCAGTGGCGCTGCCTCCCTGCTCCTACCCCCCCCCCGTAGGGGCTGGCCTAGGACCTTCCACACTCCCCCAAACGTTCCTGTGTGCCCCCTCCCACCCAAGGGAGGCAGGCCCCCCCCAGTTTGGGAACCACTGCTTTACTTCCTGGAGACTCCAGGACACGCTTGGAGCGTTGGCAACCCTAGGGCCTCTTGCATAGTCCAATGGTACGTACACATTCTCACCAAGGGTCCAACCCAACGCTCATGCGGGTCAATGGGAAACTTTCCACTGACATCAATGGGTGTTGGCTCAGACTCTAAATGTTTAAGCCCAAGCTGTCACAGGTATGGAACACCTCCACCCCCAGACAAGGCTGACGTCAATCCAACGCAAGCAAACTTGGCATCACAACAGCTTTGCAGTTAGGGCACAAAGTGGAAAACGTACAGAAACCTCCGACCTTCCAGAGTCATTAAAGCAGGGCCCATTGTGCCTGGCCTCTGAAGGATGGATGGTATGCGCAGTGCAGGCATATTTTATGTTGCAGAGAGAAAGAGAGAGAGAAAGTGTGTGTGGGCATATTTTATGTTGCAGAGAGAGAGAGAGAGAAAGTGTGTGTGTGTGTGTGTATGTGTGGGCATATTTTATGTTGCAGAGAGAGAGAGAGAGAAAGTGTGTGTGTGTGTATGTGTGGGCATATTTTATGTTGCAGAGAGAGAGAGAGAAAGTGTGTGTGTGTGTGTGTGTGTGTGTGGTGCTTTAATTCACAGTGCCTGGAGTAACATTTCTCAGTGCATTCGTGGCCCAAATTCCCCTCACAGCAATTTAATTAGTGCAAGTGTTGATGGCATTAGGGAACTGGAACGTACTTAATTTCTGCTAACGAAGAAAACAATTACGTAACTGGGGTGATTAATCATGTCACAAACAGCTGCCAGCCTCGCTGAAAATGCTCTGCTGCATGGATGGGGCATGGTGTTTGACACCACAAGTTAGCTCCTGGCCTTCTCAAGTGTCCTGGCTGAGACAATGGCTGAAGGGGGAGGGGGGATGGATAAGGGGATGGCGTGAGTGGGACCTTGGAGAATGGGGGGTGGGGGGGGCGGAGCGGGGCTAAGGTGTTTGGGTGTGTGATTAGACAGTTGGCAACCCTACTCCCATCCCCAAGCCCACTCCCAGCTGTGGCCCCAACCTCAGCCCCTGGCTCCCAACCCAGCCACGGCTCCAGTCCCAGCCTTCGTCCCCTTATCCCTGTCTGTGCCCTTTCTCCCCGCTACCCCGGGGAGCTGCAGCCCTGCACCCGGCCCCAGTTCCTACCTCTGGCTCCTGGAGGTGCATTGTGAAAAGTTTGGGAACCACTGAATTAAAGTGTAAACTTTAATTAAAGAGTAGATCATGTGACAAAACCTCCAGGAACACAGCCAACCAAAAGTGGCAACCCTGTGGGGAAGATGCTCTTGTCTGACCCCCTAGGAGGTGAAAGCAGCCCTGTGGCATGCAGCTCCCTGGAATACAAGTTGTAATATCCTGTGGCACAACATTTCCTATGGTGAGTAGATGGCAGAACCACGCTAGGATAACAGGTCAGACTCCAACCCCTGGAGCCAACCCACCCCCTCCAAAAAAAGGAGTGTTTGAAATCCTAGCCCACTTACACCCTCCTTGATATTTCCGAAGGCTGCTCCTATGAATAACGCTGGTGGCTGGGTCTCGGTGAATGGCTTGGCCAGGATATGTGAACATTTCTAATGGCAAGCTAGGCCCCTGGCTTCGACAAAAAGGCAGAGGAGAATAGCTGCATGGCAAGCTCAGGACTTGTTTAGTGAGGGGCTGCAGGGCAGGCTTGAGGGCCATCAGCAGAGCAGGATGTAGGGAGACCAGGGGGCTTCATGTCCAGGTTAAAGCGCGCTGGCAGAACTGTTGAGGTGCGGGGGCCCAGCACAGGAAAACCAAGGGGTTCAGATTGAGGCGCATCAGCAGAGCTGTGTGTGGGGAGCCCAGAGCTTGCCTCCTGGCCTTCCTCCAACACCCTTAAATATCAATCAACAGCCATAGCAGAACAGTGTTTCCATTCAGTCCCCTGCACTAGCCCACAACTAGAACGAAACGGGAGCTACAGGAAACTACATTACCCAAGCATACTTCAGTAAAGCAACCGGTGCTGCAATTTCTATTGCTGGGTGCTTGTGACTGATGATTTTGCCAGAGGTTGCGTGTAACCCTTGACTGAGATGATCTGCCCTGCCCTATATGGGTGAACAGCTTTCCTGCACTGCCAGAATGCTTGTGGCTACTAAAGAAGGAGCAAAGTGCCAAGCCAGCTGTTTCAGGTCAGGGTATGTGACGTCCAACTTCCAACAGCAAAACAAGCCCTGATATTGTCGCATGAGAGGGGCAGCTGGTTGTAGTCAAAGGGTGAAATTCACTCCTGTGCAGAGGGCCTGCAGAAAGACTAGGCACCACTTCACTTCCACTTTATTGCCCAGGATTAGCACAAAAGTACAGGTTAGATTAGATTTAAATAGCACGAGACCAAAGAAATACAGACAGACCAGGACCTTTGCCTGACATCTCAGGATTACTTCTGAACAAGCTGAATTCACAATATTTTGCGGGTTGTTTTCCACTCCCCCAGCTGCCTCCGCATTTCCTGTCTTTGGCAGGGGCTGCCATGAGAATGTCTCAAACATTCCCCCTCACCAATGGGAGATTTGGATGAGGTTTCAGGAGCATCTGATCATTTGGTCCTTCTCCCAACCAGCCCCATTTATTTAACTTCTCCGCCGTGTTTAGGCAAGGAAAGCCAGCATCTGTGTGATTTGCCAGCAACCCCTGCTTTTACCTGATTTACCTCGGGTGGGGGTGGGGACTCCATACCCTTAGCTTTGCAGTTAAACTACCCGAATTCCCATTGTAGACAGTGCTATGGCAACGGGATGGCTTCTCCCATCGCTATAGTTACCATCACTCATGGAGGTGGAATCCCTATGCTGCCAACAGGGGACGCTCTCCGGTCAGCGTCGATAGCATCTTCACTGGAACGCTACAGCACAGCAGCTGCACTGGTGCAGGCGTTGTAAGTGTAGACAAGTCCTACGTCTATGCCACCACGTACAGATATTAGTTGTGGGTGTGAATCTAAGCTCATATGGGCCTCCTGGCTGCCCTCAAGCAAGTCAATTCACTGCTCTGTGCCTTGGTTTCCCCAGCTGTACTATAGGGATAATGATACTGATCTGCTTTGGGACATGAGTTGAGATCTCCTGACGAAAAGTGCTAGAGAAGAGCTGAGTCATGATATCTGGGGACTCAATGATGTTAAACGTGTGACTTAAAATGCCAAATTTCAGGCCAGAAGAAGCGTTGAATACAGAACATTAGTTCTGAGTCAACATTCTGGCACCAGTGATTGTGTGGCTGCAGGCAGTGTGTGGTCAGAGCACGTGTGTGCAGATAACGTAGCTGATACACGGCAATCTCACTGGGACAGCAGGTAGCTGTGCGAGTGACAGGCCGCAGCATAACACAAAGCGGAAGGAAGGCCCTTTACCTGCCCAAGGTGCAGCTGTCACGTTGGACTCATTCGAACCCCACAGGTTGCTGACGAAATCACTCTTGGGCTCAGCCATCTTCCTAGGATTCAAGAACAAGCAGCCACAGCTCAGTCCTGGAGCTGGGAGTCGCTCCGTAACACAGCAGGCTGTGGTCTAACATAAGTGCCTGTTTCTTACACTTCATGCCATGTTCCCCAGAGGACGCCAGGATCTAGACATGCAGCGCTAGTACCCGAGCCATGGTTGACAAGGTGATCACACTATGGCTTTGGCTACACTAGCATTTTTGTCACTCAAGGGTGTGAAAAAAACACACTCCCCGACCGGAGTACGTTTCACCGACAAAAGTGCCAGTGTGGCCAGCACTATGTTGGCAGAAGATATACCTACCGGCACTTGTCGGGGGTGCTTTAATTATGCCAGCGTGTGAGTCCTCGCCTGTCGGGCTATACAGGTGACCTTACTGCTGCGTGTAACTGTAACCTAAAAGGCACTTACTTTGGTGTAACATCGCCATAGAAAAATCTAAGCACACTAGAGCAAGCCACCTACATAGAAAACACAGCCTTCTAATAATCCATTAGCTCTCTCATATTTAACTGTCTCGCTGCGCACCATTTAATCCTCTGTATGTGTGTGTGTTCCTTCTTACTCAGAGCTATTGGTTTAAGGTGCTTTGAGTCATCACATGAGCCCAGAAACATACTTAGTCATCTGTCCCACTGATTAAAGGCTATTCTTCAGTATAAAATATGTTTTCTGCACTAGGGAAGCTGATAAAAACATTCGGGGGGTGGGGGTTACTCACAAAGAAACCAAAGCCACAGAGACCTTCTCATTTAGAATAGAGCGTTTGTCTGCAGATCTTTTTGCGCTGAGCTATGCTTTCAGTTAAACGTATGTAAATAGCTGGAGACCTGATTGATCCATCAGAAATGATTTGACATGGAATATACACTGTGTATATGCAGTGTTTGGCGTTGGTGATTTAAATGGACTAGATGTTACGGTTGGCACGGGCTCTACGTAATGGTTAGCACCAGTGCTTAAATGAACTGTGCATGGTGGTTAGCACGGGTGATGAACGCGGGTGATTACACGGGCTCTACATCATAGTTAGTGTCAGTGTTTGCGTGGGATGGATGGCCCAGAGAGCAGCAGGCACAGGACAAAATCAAAATGTTTCAAACAGCACTCGGATCCCACCCTGGTCCTAATCTGCCCTCTCTAACGTTGGGCTAGTATCAGCGAGCAAGTCCTTGGTGGTAAAGAAAAGAAAGCAAATAAATAGCGATACCTCTGAAGCTGCTTGACGCGTCCTCCGTTTATTCTCATCAGTGGCCACCGTGCTGAGCCCCTCCCGATTCCTTGCCTGTCTTGCTGCTGAACTGAGCTGCTTTACTAGCGCTCCAGCAGTCAATGAAACAGCAGATCAGCCAGAGCGATGATAACACAAACCTGCACAAAGCTCAGTTCCCACTAGTCTGGCAGGAGTTGGCCCCCAGCTAAATCCTTTGGGCTTGAAACAGCCGCAGGATGGGGCTGTTTTCATTAGAAATCTTTAAGGCAACAGGAATAATTGCTGTACACAATCGTCACAAGCAGATCTGGCTAGGACCATGTGATGCAGCCACTTTCTAGCCGCCCCCCCCCCCACCCCTCCCAGGCCGCAC
>NC_133777.1:6035728-6073558 GCF_003597395.2 Chelonoidis abingdonii
GGGTGGGAAGAAGCTAAGGGGGAGGAGAGATAGAATCTCTTCTGGTTCCTTGTATTTGGGGTTTGTCTCTTTGTGGAATAGAGGAGATATGCTTCTTGATATTGTGATGTAAAGAGATTGCATCAGTAACTCTCAGGTTAGCCCAGAGAGGAAAGTCTGGGTGGGAGAGAGAGGGGGAAGGGAAGTGGGTTATTTCCCTTTGTGGTAAGACTCAACGCTTCTGAGTCTTGGGGTTCCCCAGGGAAGGGTTTGGGGAGACCAGAGGGAGCCAAAACCCTGGAATTTTTGGCTGGTGGCAGCAAGATCAAATCTGAGCTGGTAATTAAGCTTAGAGAGCTTCATGCAGGCACCCAGATTTCTGGACGCTAAGGTCCAGATTTGGGAATGCTTATGATAGCTCCCTGCTCCCTAACTGCACTACCTGGAGCACCGGTGCCTGCCCTGAAATCCTCTCTCCATGCAGATCACAACCCTGGAAATTGCTCTGAAACCACCTGCTGTGGGGCCAGGCAGGGGAGCACCAGCTCTGAGAAGCCCAGCAGTGTGTAGCATGAGCTGGGGCACCGAGCAGCTCGACATTAGCAGGATGGCATCGGGTGGCTTTGCATGCTCCTGCCAGTGGAAACGGGTGCCTAGGGGGTCCCTATAGGCACCGACAGGGCCAGGCAGCAGCTGAGCAAAGGGCTTGAGAACATCAGTGGCCCCTAAGTGTTGGATTTAGGCGCCTGAAGAGGCTGTAGCCCTAGGAGACTGAAGGCTGCAGCCTTTCTCCCCACTGCGGGCCTGTGGCTGGCATGAGAAGAGGGCTGTTGTTCTGGTAGCCAGCATGAGAGGTGGATTTGTAAGCCGTCCAGTTCGCCGTCACCTGGGTGTGGAAGCGCCCCCACAGGACCTGATGCACATCTCAGAATGAGCCCCGAGGAGCTGTAAGCAGAGGGTCCAGTCTGGGGTCAGAGCATGTGAGCGGCTGCTCATCCCAAGTCACAGGTCAAATACTTTGCCTCAGCAATAGTCTGGCCTCATCTCACGCTGCAGGACAGTGCTGTAAGGCTCCAGTTAAGGCATGTCTATGTGCACACCGGGGGCGCAGGGTGGGGTAGGTGTTTGAAAAGCCCTGGGCCTGGGACTCAGAGTGTACTGAAAGGAAACCATCCTTCCTGCCGCTCGTCGGGGGTGGGAGCTGCTGGTGGGTTTTGGTTCATTTCTATCGCTGTCCTCTCAAAGTCAGGGCAACCTGCCGGCAGGCACATTCCCCAGCACCGGGTCTCAGCGAGCTCAGGTGCAGCAAACAGGACGCTCAGCTAGTCTCACATTAGCAGCACTAGCCCCTGGCACTAGGTTTTATTCCATGTAATGTTAGGTGGCAGCAGGGGCTAGTAGTGAAAGCACAGGCCCAGGAGCCTGGGGTTGTGCCACTGACGTGTTGTGTGGTCATGGGCAAATCATGTCCCCTTTCTCTGTGTAATGGGCCCGTGATAATTACCTGGTTCAAGATGATGAATTTAAAACCCTGGGTGAGATTTTCCTAGCAGCCCCTCCCAGCAGAAGTTATGAATGTAAATCCCTGTTCCACTCTGGGTGCCCACAGGTGTTCGCAAACCTGCTGTTGGTCTCACCGTAAACCTCACCTTTGCCTCTTGCTGATCCAGCTGCTTTGCACCAGCCAGCAGCATAAAGCTGGTGTAGCTAGCTCAGCAGGACTTGCTGCCAGCCCCAGCTCACGCTGACCCTTGATTCCCTGTGCCCCTGCCCAGGACAGTTTGGCTGGCCCTGAGTCTCCGGCCCATGGTACCCTCTGGATCTGCTAACCACGTCTTGCCATGGCAGTGAAAACCCTCTGTGCTGAACTCTAGCTGTACAATCCTCCAGCCACCTGGATGGCCTTCGAAGGCATGATGGGGTTCGGGGCAAACCACCAATGTCTAGGACCTCTGCTCTGCCAAGCTGATGACGGCCTGTGAGAGACACTAGAGACACTGATCCCCCTCACAAACACACAGCTGCCAGAAAGACACGTCTCAGCCTGGGTCACGCTCACAAGCAAACTCGGCAAATGTCTGTAACTGAGGCAATTCCCTGGCTATGATGTCCTTCACCAAAGAACGGCCAGATGACGTGTCATGTGCTGCAAAGGGCTACACAGGGCTTAGCGTCCTGCGTTCAATGGGGCCCGCTCACATGCTGTGTGTGCAAGGACACACCTAGCTGCGATTTAAGTCTGAAGCTGGGCACTTGTCGGGTACATAGGGTTGGTTGGGTGACTTTAGCTGTACTTTGCCCTGCTTTCCAATGGTTGTTTTTTTAAGGGGAGCCTTGATTTTTAATTTCCTGTGTTTCTAACATGCTCGTTAACTACAAGCCACATTTAAGGCAGTGTTTGCAAGCTGAACACTGCATTAACGCCAGCATACAGAGCTGCCCTTAACCCACACCTGCTGCTTCTCGAACGCACAGATGAGGGCCAGCAAGGCCCTGGGGTCTTTGTAGTCCCAGCCTAACCCGGGTCCCAATTACAGCTCCTCACCCAGGCTTGTGTGGCAAGAGGGGGTGGGTAGTAATTTTTATTGACGGAGCGTCGTTAGTCTCACACGGCACTGCCCAGACTCTGCAAAGACTGAGCTACGTGGAGCCCTGGAGAGAGAGGCCATGAGCACCCACCCAGAAGACAGCCCAATTCCCGGGCTGGGTTTGCTAACTTTAATGTGCAGCAGGACCTGAGACCTGGGGCATTTTCAGGTTTCTCTTGGAATGTTGGGTCAATGGCCAAAGCTCAGTTCTTGCTTGGGCAAAGTTTCCAGGGAATTCCAAGGGAGTTTTGCCCGCACAAGGATGAACTGAAAACTGAGCAAGATCATCAGGGCTTGACCCAATAAATATCAGTATTACTGGGACCTGGGGGAGGGGGGGAACATACATCATAGCAAGGGTTGGCCTAGCTCATTTCATACCCCAGGGGCTCTTTGCTTCCCCCCCCATGGGATCCCTGGGTGTCACCCTCCCCTCTCCCTCTAGTTCAGGGACTCACTGCAATGTCTCCCCCCACCCTCACACCAGTGGCAGTGTGTGCACCCCAGTTCCTGTACCCCCATGGTTAGGGCTCCATATGACTCTCTCCTTCCTCCATACCAAGTTCCCCCTATTTCCCTGCATGCCCCCCATTTCTCCCCCCCATAGCAGGGGCTCTTTGTTCACCCCCATACCAGGGTCCCCAGTTGTCTCCCCTGCCAGAGGTTCTGGCTGCACCAATCCCCCATCCCCTCCTCAACTCCATGCGAGGGGCTCTGCATGGTTGCCTGGCCCAAGGCCCCCAATTTTCCCTTCATGGCAGGGGCACTGTGTGTGCCGCCATTTCCCCCCTGCTCTCCATATCAGGCTCCCCCATTCTCCTCACGCACACTCTGCTGCTGGGAGTTGTCTGCTGAGTTGCTAATAGAATTCAGGCCCCCTGAGGTGCAGTATCTTATCACTAGGTCAGGCTGCCTCTAGGATTAGCAGGGAGGCCAGCTGGTGCAGTCATGGCAGCCCTGCATACAGACCCACAAGCACCGTGGTGACAAAGCTGGTGTTGGGGGTCAGGGCTGTTGCCACCTGGCCATGTTCTCCTAGGATCAGCCTCGCTTTTGGGTAGCAGTCCTGGGAAATCTGTGAGGCCGCCCTGCCAGCTGTCCAGTTTGATGGGCTCAGGATCAACCCAGATGGCCTGTTTTTTTGTACCTTAGAGGTGGCAGCTCCATGCTACAGTTAGTTACTGAGAGCTCCTGGAAGCCAGGTCAGTAGCTGGCTGAAAGGCCAGCAAAGCACCACATCCATGGCACTTTTATAACAGATGCCTCGAAGGGGATCACAGCCCTTGCCAAGCATTAATGGACAGTCCCATCAGCTCGGTCAGTAGGAGCAGAACACAGCTATCCTGGCTCCGGTGCCTATGCTCCAGCCAGCCAGGGTGCTGCAGAAAGTGACGTGGGTGGCTCTGGAGGGGGCAGGCTTCCCTTGGAGACTCTGGGAGATGCCCCCCCTCCCTCTCCTCCCTGGAACTCGTGTTTACTTGGCAGCTGATGAGCACTGTGGAGAACAGTGAAGACATCTCCACGTCTTCCCCCAGTGCGCAGGGGCCTGGGCTTTGGTTCCTGCAATCAGCCGCCTTTGCAAACCCTCAGTGACCACAACAGAGCTAAGTTTTTAATGAATGGCTTCCTGGAGACACAATGGCCGGGGTCCCTCTGTTGCTGCTCCAATGTCCTCACAATGGACGGCTGAGGGAGTCCTCAGGGTTCCAAGGTACTTTGGCACAGCCCCCAGCACCCTCTGTCTCAGGCAACCACCCAGCGACAGCATCAGTTGAAAACTTCATCTCTCAGGGAGCCAGCAGCTAGTGCGGAGCAAGCCCTCCCCGTCTAGCCCCTGACAGAGGGAACCAGGCAGTGGTGACTCCTGAGGGGAGCTGTTCAGCTGCCTTGGTTATTTCTATCCGGTGGGAGAAAGGCCAATAGCACCCAAGCCGTTGCTGTCGCACAGGCTTGGGGCTGCTGATAAAGTGGCTTCCCGGCACAAGCGCACTTGCAAGCAGCTGCAGCTGGGTTTCAGACTAGCCAGAGATGCGGTGAGCTCAAGCTGCAAAGCACAGGCGCCAGCGGTGAGTTTGGATTTCAAACCAAACCAACTGCCAGGGCTGGTGGGCTCAGGGTCATTGGATCAATAACACAAAGGGATCTGACCTGGGGGAAAAGGGCTAGAAACAGATTCCAAAAATGGAGAGAGACAGAGTGGAGGGCAGATCTGTGGCCATCTCCCCACCAGGAACATCAGAGCAGTGGCAGGCAGCCAAGATCCCAGGCCCCGGGCTGAAGGCGAATCACCATTAGCAGTACAGAGGCTGTGACACACAGCAGCGCAGCTCTCGTTCCATGCAGCAGGGGGCAGTACTACACCTACCCCTGGCTAGATAATCGGATTCAGAGCCCTGCAGGTTTGAGGCTGCAGGTTTCCCGCTGCACCTGTCTTTCATCTGCCTGTGCTTGCCCTCTTCATCAATCCATCCTCTTTGTGCGCTCTGCCCGCTTGGCCAGCACGCACGGCTGGCTGCGTTTGCCCCCGTCGCTGCACCAGTGGGGCAGTATTGGGGCTGTGTTGCTGCCCCGGTTGTGTCATTCCCTTGCCGCTTATGAAAAAGCCACCTGCTAAAATTGTTCCAGACCATTCAATTATGCATGGCCCTAGCAACTGCTGTTTCCATGGTGAGGAGGACATCAGAGGGGCTGCTTGTTGATTTCAACCCTCGGCTCCATTTGGCTGACACCACGCACCTGCTGCTCTGTGCCATGGGAGCCTGGGGACAAGGAGTGAGGGAGAAAAAGCTCAGAGCGCTAGGGAGGGCTATGGCCTGGCCCATGCGGCAGGATCTGGGGTGAGTGCAGGCCAGAAGCAGAGCAAGGATGGGGCTGGCCCTTAGAGGTGAACACACTGTCCCCGAACTCACGCTACAGCCAGAGTGAAGAGCCCCAACCCAGAGAGTGCTCCTGTCCTCCAGCCAGGGGCCTGGGCTCTGCATAGCAACTGATTGCTTCCCCCTGCTCTGCCTGCAGCCAGCCCAGGAGCTGAGCACATGTGTGCAGCAGGTGCAGCCCGGCTCCCAGCAAAGCCTCCTTCAGCGAGTGCCATGGCCTCATGCTCAGGGCCCTGCCTCTGCAGCCAAACTCAGGTCAAGTTCTCAGGCCTGGGAGCAGCAAGGGGACAGAGCTGGGCTTAGCCGCCCGCTTGTAAAGCCCCTGAGGGACAATCCAAACCAGGGAGGGCCCTGGCCACAGCTGAGGAGACAGTGTCCCATCCAGACACCTTCAAGGTAACACAAGACAGGCTCATGGGCAAGGTGCCTGCTTCTGAGTTAATCACTGACTGGTGCTGCCTGGCCCCACACCTGCCACCCAGCAGCCCCATGCCCTGAGAACTGAGGGGCACCTTGTCATAAACAGATAGCTAAGGGTTAATGTTTCTTTTGCCTGTAAAGGGTTAACAAAGGGAACCAAACACCTGACCAGAGGACCAATCAGGAAACCGGATTTTTCAAAGCTCAGGGAGGGAATTTTTGGGTGTGTGTTTTATGCAAGCACCCACATTTTGGACGCTAAGGTTCAGAATTGGGATTTATGCTTATGATACACCCCATAAAGCCACCAGCATGTCAGCTTCTCGGCGAGGAGGGAAGCTAGGGAGATGTGGGGGCTCGCTAAAGCTGGGCGAAGAATTCAGAACCGAGCGTGAACTTGCTTTGAATCACAGCCCCTTTGAGTCCCGGCTATGGCTGCAGCTGGCCTCAACTTACCCGCACTAGCTCTGCTCAGGCAAGCGTGCTAAGAACAGGCTGTGACTTGGGACAGCTGCTCGGTGCCTGTACCCACCCCCAGACCCCCTGGGTACACACACAGGTGGCTACCCTGCCTCCACTGCTGTTCTTCGCATGCTCGCTTAAGCAAACTGGGACTCTGGCCTGCAGCGCCAGTGTGCGTGGGACCCAGCCTCCAGGCTTTGTACAGGACCATGCACATCTACACATTGGAAATATCTGCTTATGAATGGCAAAGGGTCCTATCCAGCTCAGGCCAGTGTACAGGACACTCACCATGGGCAACAGGAGCAATCTGCGCTACTCTGAAATGAGTTTTAAAAAACCCATCTGAACCCTTCCCTCTAGCTACAGCCTTACATGTCAAACCCCAGCCTGGAACTGACTGTCGCTGCACCGGGATAACCCTCAAGTCAGATCTCCCTCTGGAAACCCTGCCAGGCCCTTAATGACTGGAGAGTTTTTCCTGCTTTGCAAGATTTCTGCCTCACTTCCAAGCCAGCCACATTCACCCTGCTCCAGTAACCAGCACAACAGCCTACAAGAGTGATATTGAAAAACAAAGGGGCAGAGTAAAGTTCTTTTCAATGGCTCGAGTTCTATTCCTCTCCCGTATTGAAACTGTTTCCTTAAAAGCTTGATGACAGCTCTCTCCCTATGGATTGCAGCCATTACTTTTATTATTCAGCAGCAGATCGACACCACTTTGCCTTCTTGGGTTTCAAAGCCCAGCAAAGTCAGGCTCCTTTTAGAGATCTCCTAGTTTGTGCAGGGTTTGATGGAGAGCGTTAGTTTTTGGTTCCTAGCTAGAATAGCACAACGTATGGCCATGTAGGACTGGCCGCACTGAGCTAGAGACTACGTGAAAAGAGGTCCTGAAACATAAGGCTTTGTATCAGAGGCCTGGGCTAAAGTAATGGTCAAAACTTGCTAATATAAAGCAAAGTTAAGTTGTGAGGCCCTGCTCACAGAATCTGGCAAGAAACACACATTCCCAAGTAGTGCTAGGCATATGAATATATAAGCAAACATTACAGAAAGGTGGTACCAGAACACCTGGATACCAGCACATTCCCCAAAGATAACAGGAACACACAGACCCATCCTAAAGATAAGGTCAGGATGACAGCATGATGGATAGAAATGTTCTGACTGAACCATCAAGTACAAGGTAATGGGTGGTGCTTAGCCACGTCAGAGGGCGGCACCTAACTACGGCAGAGGGGTGATAAATAATTTGTTGGTATCTGCGTATAAAGATGCATCTCAGAGGGAGTGTCTTTGTCCAGCCAAGGGGGCAGTGGAAAGTCCCACCACTGACTGAGCTGTGTCCATTGTCACGGGCATACACGTTAGTGTCCCTGTAATCGTTAAGCCCCCGGGGCATTAGCCCAATGCTTTGTCGGCAATAAACCAGACCAAGCGCCTTTGCACCTTAACGGATCTTATGGTTATTGGGCTGTTGGCTCGAGATCTGCTGTGCGGCTGTCTGCACAGAGCTGGGACAGCACGCAGGAAGAACAAACATCTGACGGAAGTTAGGAACTCGTGCCAAGCTTAATGCTCTCAAACTCTCTAAAGCCCTCGGGGCAGAAACAAAGAGAAAGGAACTTAGACACACAAGCTTTAACTAAAGCCTCATCCGCAGAACTTGCCAAGGCTTCTTGCTGATTATTTTAAATAACCAACACAACTAAAATGAAATTAATCCTTTTGGCTAGAACTTCTCAAAAGGGCAAGTGAAGTGTTGCTTGGAAAGTTTTATAGTTAAATTCACCTTTCTAAGACAGAGCTCGGCAGTAACTGTGTTCCATCCCTACGCTATTTTCACTTTTGATTCTTTTTAAGACAGTGGGTCTTTATGAAACGTGGAGCCCAACCATTCTGGACAGGCTTCAGCTCTACTCACGTACTCCACCAGGGGGAGATCGTTGTCTCTGGAAAACAGCACAGGATAGTTTTAGGGAAGTCTGTTGCAGGGTCTTAAGCCTGCAAAACAAATTCAGCCACGTGGGTTAAATACCAGAAACTACTTAATTTAGGCCAAGGTTTCCAAACCTTGGGGCCGTAATCTTTATTCTGCACACCCCCAGGAAGGCAATGCTATTTTCCCCATTTCATCGCTGGGGAACTGGAACATGAAGACGCAGCCCTGGTCCACACTGCCGAGTTAGGCCAACGTAAGTCAGCTTCCATCGACCGCTCTCTGTAAGCAGCTACACTAAAATGTCACCCATGTAACTCACCCACTGCAGCGACTTAACTCCACCTCCACGAAAGGTGTAGAGTCAATGTCGACGCAGCTAGTTCAACGGACACAGTGTCCATCGAGACCAGCGGTTCACAACGTATTTACCATCGTGGGCTGCATATGCAGCTCTGTGTGTGTGTTATGTGGGCAACATCCACACACATATATACACACTACCTGTAGGGCCCTGAGGATGTCACCTGGGCGGCAGCTGTGTGCTGATTGGGCTGCAGGTTGAGAACCACTGCATTGCTTGCACTGCCTGGCACTGCCTGGCAGAAGCCGTCCCACAATGCTCCACATTGAGAGTTCAAGGACGCACACCGCCAACACAAGGAGTGCCATGTGGCGCTGCACACGCAATGTAATTACTGCGGTGGCCGTACGTCACCGTAACTTAAGTCGACAATCTTGCAGCATCGACTTGCCCTTCGGCCCAGCTGCTCAAAGGATTGACTCCAGGGGGAATTAGGAGGCTGAGCACCTTAGAGGACTGTGCCTAAGTGGCTTGCCCAAGGTCACACCGGAAAGCTGTGGCGGAGCAGGGGAACTGAGCCCTGGGGTCCCAACTCCCAGGCCAGCGCTCTAACCACTGGGCCGCGTTTCCTCTCCAGGAGCAGGGCTGGGTTCTGTTGCTAGCTCTGCCACAGATCTCCTGTGTAGCCCAAGCTATTCAGGCTTCTCTCTGCCTCAGTTTCCCCATCTGTATGTAAGCAGAGTCAGGATGAGCTGTACCCTGACATCTGGTGGTGAATTATGGGAAGTGCAGAAAAAATATCGGGAATGTGAAGTCTCAAATATTTACATAGGCACACCCAGCAAGGAGTCTGGGATGGTTGTTTTGACAGCTCTGGGATCCCCAATTTCTTCATTATTGGGGTAGGATAAATAAAGTGTTGCCAGCTGATTATGTGAATGAGGAACTACGAGACTGCTTTATAACAGAAATGTCTCACTATAAATTAAATAACACTTGCTAGACAAGGGACATGGGTTCCAAAACCCAGTGGGTAGAGAGAGATTGGGGGCTGGTGTGTGTACCTGATGGTATGGGTTGCTTTTGAGGTCCTGGAACACCAATTCTATGTTCTTCTCTCTCTCTATAGTTAAAGAGTAGAGCTAATTTTGATTCTACTAGGAGTCTGTCTAGAGACTGCTGAGCTGAGTTCATGTTGGACTAATGGTGCACCAGCACTAGGGCTCCCCTACTAAGAGCTGAAATCACTGAGTGCTGGGTTAACTAGTGGGGGACCCTGAAGACTTATTGTTAAGCAGCTGGCAGAGCGGAGCAGTTGCAGCATGTTGGAGCAGCCCATGGAACAGTGAGCGGAGTGAAGCAGTTTGCTGGGGCAGCTGGAGGAGCAGCTGGTCGTGGTGAAGGCTGCAGCAGAACTTCATGGAGAGGCAGAGCAGTTAGCCCTGGCCCATGTAAGGTGCCCCTTAACACCCTGTGTGGACTTCCCCCCCATTTCCACCCAGGCTGGGGGGGTAAAACTCTACAGATAAACTCTTGAACTCTGGGGTGGCACTGACCGGAGACTTTTGGGTTGTTGGACTTTGGGGGATTGGACTTAAGACCCTAAGGGGAAAAAGGACATTGCCAAACATACTTGGAGATGGGTTTTTGTTTATGGTTTGTGTTATAATCCTGTTTGTGGTGTTTCTCCAATGGGATGCCACATTGATTCCTTCCTTTATTAAAAAGATTTTGCTACACTCAGACTCCGTGCTTGCGAGAAGGGAAGTATTGCCTGCTAGAGGTGCCCACGGGGGTGGGGTATGTAAGTGTTCCAGGTCACTGGGTGGGGGCTTGAGCCGGTTATGCATTGTGTTACTGAAACGGAACCCCTGGATACTGAACCCGGCCCTTGTTGCTGC
The DNA here is from genome assembly GCF_003597395.2 of Chelonoidis abingdonii. Lineage (NCBI taxonomy): Eukaryota > Metazoa > Chordata > Testudines > Testudinidae > Chelonoidis > Chelonoidis abingdonii. Next base: position 6,046,198 of record NC_133777.1, read on the forward strand.
CAACTCAGAGGGGCAGAAGGGTTACATGTAAAATAAGTTCCCCCTCCTATGCTGCAAACACAACAGCCAGGGCGCCCGGTTAAAACAAAGCTGTCCCCTGACCTGTTCAGGCACAGTTAATATCTCACATCTGGACTGGACCCAGCCATGCTGCAAACAGGAACCATAACCAGGCACAAGGTATTGCCTAGTTACGGAGCATTGCTGAGGTCCCATTTGCACTGCAAAATTTTACATGTGCTCTAACTGGATCCCTGGGCTTGGCTGTTTTTGTAGTGCTGATGGGCACTGTCGCTAATCATATTATTCTGCATCATGAGCCACTAATAGCGAGTTCAAAACAGTCAACGCCTTGTAATATTGCTGGAGCATCTTGTGCTTTATACCGTGTCTCAACATTATCCATAGAGGAAGGACAATTTGTGGTTCTAATCCATGGATCCCAATCCCCTTTAGGCATCTCTTTCTGTCTGAGCCAATATCCAAGCATGGCACCAGGAGGCACGGTCATGCTAGACATACTAGATTTAGCTGAGATTCAAAACCAAGGTCCTCACACAAAAGTTAAAGTTCCCAGAGCTTTATGGGTCAGAGCAGAGGTGCTAACACTGGTCACATTTCAGGCTGAGCGGGGCTGGGAGCCCAGAATGCTAATCCTGACTCTAGCACTGACTTATTGCGGCCTTGTATAAATCAAGTTCTCTGCTGATTTTTCCATCCAAGAATGGGAAATCACTCACCTCAAACACCGAGAAATTATTTAATGTTTCCATAGTGCTTTTAAAATGCATAAAGCTAAAATAGCATCAGGTAATTCTTTCCTGACTACCTGGTTTTTTCATCTGTATGCAGCACTATTCTCCACTTCCTGTCCCAAACACGCTGTGCATTGGTAAATAGCTGTGGCATTCTACTCTAGAGGTGGACGTTACCATACTTAATTGCTTCTAAAGTATGTTAGAATACGCCGCTCAGATGTGCTATACAGAAGTGCAAAGCATTACACGGTTAGCCAAGATTTCAGTAATTCATTTGGTTTACAAGTGGAGTGAACCTGGCTCATTCACTTATGAGAGACACGGTGGGTGAGGTAATAACTTTTATTGGACCAACTTCTGCTGGTGGAAACTACAAGCTTTTGAGGTACACAGAGTTCCTCTTTAGGTCTGGGGAAGGAAGCAGCATGTCTGAGCTAAATACAAGTTGGCACAGACTATTAAGCAGAAGGGGTCACGCACGTGGGAGGCGAGCACTTGAAATGAAGTAAGATCAAGTTTGTACCATCACAGCTTCAGTACACACACGCAGTAATCGATGCACATCAGCCAGGAAAATTTTCCAGCATCACTTAAAAGATCTGAAGTTACTCCTCAAACATTCCCTTGAAACTGAGGCACAAGAAATCACAAATTGTTTTTTCATCAAATAAGATTTAAGGATTTATTTGGATAAAATATTACAAAACAGTTATAATTTTGAAGAGGTGGTAACTTGTGCCATGAAAGATGGTCCATAACACAGTTCTATTAAAATTATATCAGTGGGAGAAAATCATGTCAATTACTTCATTGCATATCTCTAGCAGTTCGTTTCTTCTAGCCTTCCTGGGCCCACCTCTGTTGAAGCTAGAAGATGCCCCATTCCAGTAGCTCATCTCAGAACTGCTCCCATGTTCCCACTCAGGTAACTTGAGAGCAAAAAGTTATAAGTATATTATTGCATCTTTGTGATTATAGTTGTTTTAAAAAACATCCTGGAATTGGAGATCTGCACAGCTTTTACATTCGTGTTATCAGAACCTGATTGCTCGGTACATGTCATTTCCAATTCCCCTAGCCACTTACAGTTTACCATTTTGACCTTTGCAGAAAACTCAGCTGGATTACACTAGTTGATTGCCAATCCCCTATCGATCCCAGACTGCTGCCTATTAACCAATGTAATGGGTAATTGCCAGGGATTTTTAAAGCACCAAACGGAATGGGAACAGGGTATTTAAATTCATTGAAACACCACGCCCCCAGCAATTACAGTTTACAATCGATTGACAGTCATGCATTCCGAGCTGGGATCGTTACAATGATGGTGGTTAGCCATTTATAATCCTTAGCTCTAAAATAAACTTTCTGTATTTATTAGATCAATAGTGTCCGAATTCAAAGATGTGACAGTGAAATATACCTGGAAGGAGGCTGGTAGCCTACTTCAGAAGAAGCAGCTTTTAAATCTCAGTGATGCATGTGAACTCGGTTCAATGATCTCAAAGTAGATTGCAATCAGCAGTGAAAGTCTTGCCAAAGTATTAGCTCCCACAGTCCTAAGGCATTTGCGGTTAGCTCAATGCACACGGACATAAGGATAGGATACCAAATGCAGCAATGCATCAAATCCATTGGCTTGGGCCTCCGAGATGCTACCACAATACACATGATCTCACACTCCCTTTTACAGAAGAAGAAACGGAGACAGTGGGCGAGTGCCTTGCCCATGGTCTAAGAGCTGGAAACAGAACAAAACCGACCTCCATTCCATTGCCTTAGCCACTCCATTCCATTGCCATGCTCTTTCCCTTTGGCTTATGAAGGACTGTGGTGCTCCGTTGCTTTTTTAAAATGCTATAAGCTGTCATCAAATTTCCAATTCAAGCCCTTCCTAAATAACTGGGACCTCTGGCCTGTTGTAGGAAAGATTAAACAAAATGTAAATAGACCCAATTCCTAGCTGATGTGCATCAAAAGTGTATTCCCACAGTAGAGCACATGACAGAAGTATCAGGGGCTGGGATGGGCACCAAAGCAAAACAGCAACCAGCATTCACAAGGGGAAATGGCCAGAGGAATTATGAACACACAGAAGAATCACAGTCCATAGGAGCAGAAGATAAGTGACATGTGAGAACAAGCAGCCCCAGAAGTGAAAGATATCTGGGCTGGCATCTTTGGTAGCAGATGGCTTGTTCATTGGTTCATTTCACATGCAAAGACTGAAGTCAAATGAATCAAGGAGGTGAGCAGAGGTGCCACAGGGGAACTGGAATGTCATTGTGGTGATGGATTTGTGGAATATTCACATCTATAGGCACAGGTGCCAGCGGCTTTTAATGGCCTACCCTCTACAACGTGAGACAAGATGTTACATAGAAAACTGACATTTCTTCCTCCCCACCCCCTCCTAATAAGAGAATTCCTGACACAACAGCAGTTTTAACATTAGCTGATTGCTGATCAGCAGCAAACAGCGACTACAGGAAACGTAGAGGGTTTCCTGCCAGAGAGCTCTTGGAACGGCCTGGTAATGAAGTACACTTCCATTTAGAACATCCCGCGTTAGACACTGAAATCACCAGGCAAATGGAGGCAGGCTCGGGGCTAACAGATCTGCCAGGCCACTTCAGTTAAGGTCATCAATGGGCAATGCCAACACTAAAGACAGGATACATACAAAGGACTGAACATGGGGAGTGACAGCCGCCGATGTGAGTGCGCCTCATGCCCACTCTTAAATCTCCATGCATTTCTTACACATCGCGGAGTCCAGTACAAAATTCTCCTTTGCAGCCTTCAAGATGCTGCATAGACTCATGCCAAACTTTCCCTCCCTCCTCTACATCCCTCTTGATCAGAAGTTCTCAAACTGGGGGTCTGGACCCTCAGGGGGTCATGAGGTCATTACATGGGAGGTCACAAGCTGTCAACCTCCAACCCAAACTCCACTTGCTTCCAGCATTTATAATGGTGTTAAATATATTAAACTGTGTTTAATTTATCAGAGGGGTCACACTCAGAGGCTTGAGATGTGAAAGGGGTCATCAGTAAAAAAGTTTGAGACCCACTGCTCTCGATCTTGCATCTATCTTTGCTTCAACATACACCTTTATTACCTGACCTCCTGGCCTGCTTGATAATAGTCCTTTTAATCGCACATCATGTGTACAGTGCAAGCACGGGGAGACTTGGAAAATTTTCTAGGCTATTATTCACTCTGAATTTTCTATCAGTAAAGTCTCCAACAAAGTCAGCATGTTGCCTTTCTAACTTACAGGCTCCATATCAAAGTCCCGCACCCATCCTCAGCCATAGGGATATGGTACTGGACACTGAGAAAGGGGCATGTTGTCCAATAGTGGACAATTATGGACTAGCCTGCCCAGTTTTTTCCTACTGCATGTTGGAGAGTGGTTGGCTTGTGCCCCTGAACAATCCCTGGCCCCAATTCTGTGAAAATAGATGGCCCTGAACAAGGCTTCACCAGATTTTTTAATATTTCACCCTTGGTATATGAAGAACTATTCAGGCCTCTTTTGATGTAACAGGTAAATATCCCTTTGAAAATGTTCTTTAAAAGATGGTGCAATTTAGAATAGCATTTTAGTCACATGGCTAGGGCCAGGCTACCAATATTTCTGTTTTACTGGATTACCAAGGACTCCACTGAATCTGAACTAAATGAGGACGGTCTCTAAAAATACTTATCTTTCCCCAAGGCTTGCTGCTTCTGACCATGAAAGACACCAAAACCTGCAAGGGAAGCCAGACTCACAAATATGAGAACTGTTACTCTAAACCAGTGGTCCCCAACGCAGTGCCCGTGGGCGCCATGGCACCTGCCAGGGCATCTACCTGCGCCTGCGTACTGGCCCATGAACAAGCATCCGTCGAAATGCCGCCGAAAAACAGCAACGTCAAGAGGCGTCGCCTCTTGATGTTGCCGCTCCTCGGCAGCATTTTGGCGGATGCTTGTCCGCCGGCCACGGTCCTTGGTGGCTCGTCGTCCGGCACCTGCCAGACGAAAAAGGTTGAGGACAACTGCTCTAAAATACTGTTAGTTTTAGCCTAGGATCTGGATTTTTACCTTAGGGTTTTCAAGGTCGGATCCAACTCATTGACTTCCATGAATACTGGACCACATCCTAAAATGACATCCTTTTAAAAATGTATCCCTTTTAAATGGGATGCGAATGCTACAATTGAGTAGAAAAGGAATGCAACTCTAGGATATAAGCAATACAATTTTAATTCTGACCAGTCACCTACAAACCCCTTGTCATTCCACTGTTCTGATGGCATTATTAAATATCACATGTGTGTGACATCACTAGGGAAAAAAATGACACAGATACAGAACATTATGATACAATAGTACAAATGATAAATTATATATTTATACAGTAAATGTCAATAGTCAGCACAAATTCATAAAAAGCAGCCTGCTCCCAGTATTATGAAAACAGTTTGGTAAATATTTCAGTTATAACACTTGTAAAGGAAGCGAGTTTTGTGAGATTCTGCTGTGAAAAATAAACCGTGTATTTCTCCACAATTTGTGCAATATTAATACATACAGTACACAGTAGAAACGGCAACAGTAAAGGGAAGATGGATAACAAAAGCGGTATTAGCTATGGGACTTCAAAGAGACTAAACAGCACAATCCACTATGGTCTCCCTTCCCGGTCCCCTCAAGACATTTTAGTTTTTACATAGTATAAAAAACTGAATAAATAACTGAGCTTATTTTTGGGCTTAAAATTATACCAAGATGCTTTTACAAAATAATTAACACTATTTCTCTTTGGTCAATTTGACCAGTAAGGCTATTTTGGGATACTAACATTTTAAATCAAAAGCACCGTATTACCTGGGAGAGAAGGGGGTGTGTGGAGAAATGAGTGTGTGAATGAGATCAGGTACACAATGTGCTCCATCAAAAAAAAAAAGAAAAGAAAGAAAATTAGTTTAACCACTGATGACCATGAAATGGATTTAACATTCTGGACACAGCTGATGCTTTGATTGGCTAGGGCAGAAACCAGCTTTCATTGTTGTTTATATGCCACCGGTATGCATGAGATCTTTGCAGAGACAGAGATGCCTGCTATCTCAGAAACAAAAAGATATTTCCAAACCACCTGCATGTTTTCATTTTTATTTGATTTCGTATCCCAACACACACTTCAGGCTGGGGATCTTAAGGCTGTTAACTTTCTTGGCCAAGCGCTCTGTAGCACCATGAGACATGCTTATCACTGCTGAGACACAGGGTACCCTGTCATGGTTTCTTGTGCAATGTACGTAAAAAGTAGTATCGCTCTTACAAAAGCGGGCTGGTAAAATCTACAATTTGCCACTCAGCAGCTTCATTCAACCAGGGCATGTAAGTTCCCTACCAGGCCAATAGTAAATTTTTATCACTCCATGAGGATAGCTCATTACTCTGAGCTGCGTATGATTTTCAAAGAATTACAAATATGACCAGCACCATCCTGCCTCCAAATGAAGCTATCTAAAGTCTTTCAGAGGTTGCAGTCAGAACCTGTTGGCTGAATGGATAATGCCCTCATCTACACTTTGTACATACAGGCAACTGACTAACTAAAGCCTGGGAAAATAACAAATGAACTAACTCCATAGTTGAGAAAACTAAATTGTAAACAACATGGAGTGATCTTGCCACAGACCAATTGGAAATTATTTTTTTCATTTGCTTAGATCACAACCGTAAAAGTTCCTACTGCTAGCAATAATTATGCTTTTCCTGGCCTATATTGATTAATAATATCCAAAAAGTCTTTTCTTCCTTATTTTGAAAGACGACATGAATGGGTTGGTTTTTGAAGACTTTCTGGGTGTGGACAGTCATTTTTCCTCCTATATAAAATATGAGCAGGTTAATATTCTGAATCCTACTTGTAAACCCAATAGCAACAAGAGGATAGAACAATCTGCATAGAAACACCCATGCACTTAGCTTTCCGTACACTGAGATCTACTCCAACCTACACATCTAAAATGCGTGACCGTACCCTAATTAGGACAGTTTTTTATTCTGGCAAAAAGCATAGAAATCCCGTTCCTTTCACACCAATCAGTCCTTCCTTTTTATGGCACACTAATGGGGGCTATTACAATCCACATAGTATAATTACACCAGAAAGTGGAGCTCTGCCATTAATTTGTTTCAGCTTTTTCGTAATCCAGGGAAAGGCCACCACAAAGGACATCAGTTCATATGCAGAGATGCCCCAATTGAAGAAGTTACAAGCTCTAGGATATTCCCCTAAACGTGCCCAGTGTATGTTCGCATACCATGTGAAAGCAGAGCTTTTAAAATGTTGCCATCTTAGAGAAGGCCGGGTTTATACCAGTATTGCTGACTGAAACCTGCACATGGTTTAGTGCTGATGAATCCAAGACATGAGAGTTAAAACTGTAGAGTTGCGTTTAAATTAACAGTTGTAAATGGAACCAGTCACTGACATGGAGTGCACCTTTAGTTTAAAAAATTAAATTAAATTAATGAGCCACTTTCTTAGATTTAGAATTTTTAAAATTTCCAGAAGTCACTATTACAAAAGAAAAACAGCCTCATGATCTTCTTAAAGAGGCTAGCAGTTTGTTCATTTTGGTAATCATCAGAAAATGGTGAGTGAATTAAAGGAAAGGCAGCATTAGTGTTTTCTAAATGTAGTCGCAAGTCATATGTTCAAATTCATTTCCTCTAAAAAGCAATTAGTCATGAGAATGTGTTTTAAATTTCATTACAAAGTCTTAATTCAAAAATAAAATATTTTAGTGTTAATCTTCCCTTTTAAAATTTTCTTTACAGAAACAAAGAGCTAAAAGCATAAATAAGAGGAGGGCATTCAACCATAAAAATGACATTGGCCAATATCTTAATTTTTCAGCCTGAGCTGATAAAAGTCTATCAAAACTAGACAGTTAAATAAGAACCACATTACAAAAATTAGCAAAAAAAATGACTATTAGGTTATTCTGCAAACTCAAATATGAAACTGTACTAAAAACAAAATATGTGCAAAAGTGTACAAGAGTAACTGCATACAGCAAGGTTAAGCCTGAATTAGTTTTAAAGCTTGCCCCGGTGAAACTGAATTCAAAGTTGTCCCACTATATTTTGTTTTTCTTTCATCTCACATTGTAAGTCAAATAAAAATAAAATACACACAAGCACTTCCAAATGAAGTCACTACTGGACAAGCACAGAGCAGAACACTCATTTAGCACGAGTGCAGCATGCCACTCACAGGAAGTTCCTTTGCAGTCCTTAGATAGTAGTGTACAAATGCAACATTGCATACAACAGCACACATTATACTTGACAACTTGAGAATTTTCTTCAACTTTTTTTCCTTTCGAGACAAGCCTGCTTTGCCAGTCAAACCGCCGGGAAAGCGGTGAGATTTTGTGTTGCAATGTTTAATGGGTAAAACAAGCCTTCTGGGCTCTCTTCTAAGAATAAGGACTATGGGTGAACCAACAGTCTAGAACTGTATATAGTTATGTGCAAAACCATTCACTAGCACTCTGAGTCTCAGGTCTATCATATGAACAGCTGTAGGTAACAGTAATTTCAGGATCCAGCACATCTGACATCTACAAAATAGCAAATGGAGTTTAAAATGGCAGGTTCTCCCTAGAAAGTGTATTGAAATGGTTAACAAAGTAACAAAATGGACATAATCTAACTTTGGCGAAAAGTCTGAACATTTCACGTAATGCTCAACAAGCCAAAGTAAGGTACCATCTGTAGCAAAGACTAGATTTAGATTAACTGGTAAGTATAGACAACTCTTCAAAGTTCGTAACTGTAAACTGCAAATCTACTTTCAAGTCGCTTACACGCCATTCAGTCCAAGCAGATCCTGTTCATTTTCCCCCAAAGACTTCAGCTTGGAAACATTACGAAAAGAAAGTTCCTTCGATTGGGTCTTTATAGGAGGAAAGGGTTAGTTGTATTTGTGGGTTGGGATGCTGATGGAGGGATTCCCGTACTATGAAGCGGCTGGGTCATTGATCCTGCAATGTTCATGTTCATCCCCTGGCCCATTCGAGTGATAGGTGCCATGGTGCCCATAGCTGGTAACGGCGCCATTCCCACAGCCACTGGTGCCATGGAAGACAGAGGCATTGGCTCCATGCTCATTGCTGGCACAGTATTAAAAGAAGGACTCGTGCCCATCACGGGACTTGCTCTCATCTGATTTAGTGTGAGGGGCTGGGGCTGATTCACTTGGAAGGGGTTGATTGGAGTTGGTGCTGTAGCTGTCCCTAATTTGAAAAGAGAAAAAAAAAAGAATGCAGCTCCAAAGAGGTCAAGGTTTTGCAGTCATGCCATGTATATTTACAGATAGGGTAGAGTTACACAATACTGCCCTCCCCGCCCCCCTCCAAAAAAACCCAAAAGAACAAATGCCACTTCTAATGAAAATCTCTTTTACAATATCATTGACACATACTGGGCCACGTCTCAGTATGGTACAAATTCCATTTACTTCAGTGGATATATAATTATAATTTGACCCACTATATCTTTATGAATGTCAGCAGGATACCACAACACCGATGGGTAGTTTTCAATTTTCTGTAAGAGGAGCTGTACAAACAGATTCTGAATTCTATCAATCAGGAGTGTGCCTGAACATGACATTCTGAGGCTATACTGCAACAGATAATTGCAGGTTATTTTTATTCGTTTATTGCACTTGTTCTCCCTTCCTCTCAGCCATTTCACTGAGTTTTAGAAGCTGTTCAGGTATTTGGCTCCGAGATTTGTCAGGAATTCATAATGTAAACAAGCCGATTCCGAATTACAGTAAAGCTGGAAAAAGCAAAGAAATTTCCCAGCATTCAAAGTCTTTGATCCACTGCCAACAATACACATTCTTTATACCATAGATGTTTAGAGACTTATTCGGATGGCCCAGTGACCCCTTGTAAACTTGACAGATACGTAGACTTCCTGTTGCTGAATAGTGCTAAGCTGCTCAGAACCATTGTTCATTCTGTTTTCCCCAATATTTTAAGGAATTTCATAAACAAATATTTTTTAAAAAATATTTTAAGACAAATTACCACCATTTTAAATAATCTTAAACCCCGGGTTACCATGTATAGAAATTTCAGTGCACATAAAGATACTAACGTGTTTTTTCCCCATTTGTTTACTGTGGCAACACCACTTAGACTTTACCATAAATAAAGTCATAAATGCTACTACAGTACAGGCCTTTTTGCAGGAGAGCTACGAGAGCAGATTAGTTTCCAAGTACACCAAGGGTGCTTTTCGATCAGATGAGATTATTTCAGGAATGACCTATTTATGGCACTGTCTCATCCTACTAAAATGTGGACTGAAGTGAGCACGAAGGTTTTTTCCAGGCTTCGCCTCCCCTTACCAGTTTGTTTGCACTCTGTTACTGCTGGCAGCATTAATGAAAACAGTCATTTCCCAGGTCTTCAATAAAATTGCCTGGAGAATGGAACCAGGGCAGAGGGGAGACACTGATGACAAAAACAGATTTTGTAGGGAGAAGGCTGATGGTGAAATCTTCAGAAGAGCTTACAGTCAGGTCTATACTTAGAATATTGCTGCTATAGCGCTTCAGTGACAACGCTACTACAGTAGAACCTCAGGAATGAAGGTTGTCCATAACTTGGAGACGTTTGTAACTCTGAACAAAACACAGCTCCAGCAGTTCACATTTCAGGCCAGGTTCCAGAGGCAGCTAGAAAGCTTCCCTGCAGGCAACTTATTTCAGGGCAAGCTTGTCCTCCTCCCAACTGGGGTGAGGATGGGGTGGAGGTGAAAACAGCATGTCCCCCTCCTGGAGGAGTGGGAGTGTGCAAAAACAGCTTCCCAACCTCCCCCCAGCCAGGGGAGGGGGTGTGAAAACAGTACCCCAGCTTACAGGAAAGCAAAGCAGTGCCGACCCCAGTGCTGCTCCTGCAACTGCTCCCACTGCCTTAGGCTGGCAGCAGGGACTCACAGCTTTGCCTGCGAATCTCAGCATCTTCAACTCCTAGCTGTAAGTCAGTGTCCCGGGTATGGTGTTCAGGGTAGCGGTGGGGACAGGCAGCTGAGATGGGCCTATCTTTAAGATACAACACAGGCACAGTATAGCATTTGGGTTTTTTTTTTTAGTCTCTGCTGTTGCCTGACTGGTTACGTCCAGTTTCACATGGTGTCTGGTTGACCGGTCAGTCTGTAACTGTGGTGTTTGTATCTTTGAGGTTTTACTGTACGTCAAGAGGAGAGCTTCTCTTGTCAGCATAGTTAATCCATCTCCACAAGAGGCGGTACCTATGTCAATGTGCGATGCCCTCCCATTGACGTAGTGCTGTCTACACCAGGGATTAAGTCAAGTCATTTTTCACATCCTTGAGAGATGCAGCTATACCAATGTAAGTCTATAGTGTAGATCTGGGCGAAGCAATGCAAGTTTCTAAGTCTCATTTTCAAAAGTGCCTTGGGAACTTTGGAACTTAAGGGCTTGTGATTTCTGAAGTGCACTAATGTGTGGTGCATTAATTGGTCTGTGTAAACCCTGTTGGTGTGCACTCAGAGCTCCCTAGTGGGCTTTAACATAGTCTGTGCAATATAGTTTTGATATTTTAATGCAATTCAGAATTAAAGGGGTCACAGGCATATTCTGCGTGAAAGAGTCCAGGCTTTAGGTGGGTTTTTTTGTTTGGTTTCACTTTTTGTGGGGGGGGTGGGGGAAGGGTTTGAGCAGAATGTTTTAATACTTTTGACTGAATATATTATTTTTAGCATTTATGTTCATGTTTGAGAGGAAAGATGCATACGTGGCTAGCCAATGCCTGCTCAACAGCTGCAACTCCCACTGAAGCTGATAGTTTATCTTAGGGTCCAGCCCTACAGGACTAGACTATGAAGGCTTAGGGTGATACACACAATAAAGGAAGGTACTAGTATTTATTATTTGTGTAACAGTAGCACCTAGGCACAAACCAAGATGGGACCCACTGGACTGGATGGCATACAAACTCATAGTACAAGATTCACAGCCTCAAAGAGCTTATGATGTAAACAAACAAGATGTTTGAGGGGAAACAGGACAAAAAAAAATCATGGAACTACCATGCCATTTTGCTGCCATCACATTGTTCACTATGCTTGTGTGTTCTACTGCTTCCCCTGCCCTATGTCTATCTTGTCTATTTAAACAATATGGACTCATTGTTTCTTTGTATTGCCCCATTTGTAGTCTCTTGTACTATACCTGGATTGCAAACGCTTAAGGGTAGGGACAGTCTTGTTGTTCTGTTTTTGTGTAACACCTAGCACAATGGGGTCCTAGTGCATGACTGGGGCTTGTAGGTGCTACAGTAATACAAAAAATAAATAATAAAGAGAGTTGAGGTCACTGCCCTCGCCCCCAAGAGCCAGGACTAGAACCCAAATCCTTCCATGTATCAATTCATTACCTTTCCACAAGCCCATGCTGCCCTTCCCTCCTAACTGCAACAGAGCAAATCCTGCTGGCCAAACTAGTCTAGGATGGCAAGCAAGCCAGGAAGTACAAGATTTAGACTGTGCTATGTGCACTGGAGGTGAGTAGGGTTTCTTCTACAAGAACAAATTTGGAAGAGAAAGATATAAACAAAGTTTTATATTGGAAAGGGATGTATTGAGACATACCTGGAGCTAAGAATGGATTCAATGATGGAACAGGCTGTGGCGGCTTAGACACCAATGAATCCAAATTCACCAAGGCTGCATTGGGCCCCAAGAAAGACTCGGGGGTTTTTCGAGCTGCACTTTGTTTGCTTGATGTCATGTTTGTGGGCTGAGAATCAAAGAGATCAGGACTTGTTGTACCACTATGCTGGGATGACAAAGTGGAACCCGACTCTGCTGTAACCAAAAGTCAGGAACAATCTGTTAGGTTCACAATGCTAAATGCTACAATTCACTAAAGCCAGTTATCTGTCTGTTCACTATGTATTATAATCATGCAAAAAAAGTCTGATGATGGAAGCAAGTGATTTTATTCTACTACTAAAAATATATCCTTAAATCTGATTTTATACTATGATTTTGTTTAAATTGCCAAGTATGTTTTACACTTTTAGCAAGTTGTTAAATATATTAAATCTTAAGTATCCCATAGAAGTGTAGAACAGTAGAATTACAACTGCAGTGTAATATAAACAAAGCTTCTACACAACTGATCTTGATATCCTTCTTTAGTGTGCTGTGATATAGACACAAATGAATAGCCTCTACGGAGAAGATATTCAAGAGCATCAGAACTGTGGCCTCTGAACTATCATCTTGGTATAGTTTTTCATTCAGTATTTGCCACTCATCAATTAATAGATTTCTTTTAAAAGAGGAACTTAGGCCAACACTGAGCTATGTCACCAATCTTACAGAAGGTGCCCCTTACAAAGAGGTACATAGTCTCAAAGTATTTACATATTTGAAGTCTAGCAGTTTCATTTTCATTGGGTGAAATACAAACTTCCACAAAAGTTAACTTTCAGTAATTCTTTCCCTAGTGTTGAATACAAGTGTTTACATGTCTATTTGACAAACCATCACTCAGGCTACTTTGTCTCCTTGCCTCCTACCATGGCCTTCACACCCAAAACAGGGACTGAAGATATGGTTTAGTTAAGCATACGTTATTGGGCTCAATGCAGAGGTAACACGATGAAGATGTATGGCCTGTGCTACCCAGAGGTCAGATTACATGATGACAACAACTGGCTTTTATTGTTACATTAGCTATAAAAATGGCAACACGTTCTAAGTACTCCCTTGTTTGAACTTATCCACTGTGAAAGGTGGATCTTGTTTCTGTCATAAAAAGATTAAAACAGGTGATTTAAAAAGCCTGTTACTGAGATTACAAAAAAACCTGCCATTTGCCAAGTATTCATTTGATCCGTACCTGTCTTTTTGGAATTTCGAAGGCTGTCAAATTCAGAAAAGTCATCTTTAACTGTACCATTCAAATTATTGAAAAGGTCAAACGATGTGCTTCCTGTTCAGGAGAACAAACGACACCCGTCACTAATAGATCTTCAACTGCATTATGTCCAGTGCTATTAAAAGCAATTTCGAAAACAATCACATTACTTGAGAAACATTTCCCTCTGTGTCCTATCATGGCCGTTAAGGTTCAGCTGGGGTGCTTCTACCGTCATTACCCCAGACCAAACTCTTTATGACTAGCAGCAGTGCATTTTCAGTATTTGGCCCTCACCTACGGTACAATTTTCCTCTGACTTTTCAGTATGGAGGGCCTTCAAGGCACATGTGGTTATGTGTCTTTAGGTTGCAGTGGAGATGGTCAGTGATTTTACTGCCCAATATAGAAGGTAGCGTATATATATTAACTAGCTGTGCAATCAAGTGGTGCATCCAGATGCTGTGGTGACGGGCATCACAAATTCTATGTAGTATTGGAATTAGAAGCATGGATATAAGCCAGTGACAACAAGCAAAATGGAATGTAAGTGTGGCCATACTTGGGGTAAGAATTGAATTCTCAAATTCAGCTTCTTGTTTCACAGATTAAAGGGACTGGGAGGGCAACAGAAAAGATGTGCTCAGTACCTGGCGTAGATAAGGCGCTAGAGTGCTAAGCAAAGGGGAGCCTAGCTTTACTCTGCAATCAGTGAAGAAGACACATTCACTAGATGTGGAAACACCTTTAGCAAAAAGGAAGGGAAAAAAACCTATGTAAATAAAGAGTAATCATATTACCCCAAACTTAACAGGGTTGGAATTTGAAAGTCACTTTTTAAACAATCAGTTAGCATTAAGCTTCATTACATTTTGAATCATTACAATGACACTTAGAGGCAATTAACTCTCTGAAGACAGAATGCAAGTAAAGATTCTGTACTGCAAATGTTATTTATCTCCAGCAAAAAAGAGAAAGTTATAAAATATCTTTAGTCTCATGAATTTTACAAAATCATTTCTAAAACATTCCATTTTCCTTTGCCCATATAAAGCTAAATTAGACATGATCTTGACATCATTCCACATATACATCTTTAGTTTATTATAAAATGTACAGAGAAGAATGATTGCAAAAAATTCATTTAGCACAGAAAGTCATGGCACCTATCCAAAACTACCCTGCTATTATTGTTATTGGGAGCAGTAAGAGTCACAAGGTATAAGGCAAGGAGTTGCAGCACCACCTTCTGCACTTCCTTACATAAGAATTTACAGAGGGAGCTTTTCAAAAGCAGGTAAGCATCAAATTCCCATTTGCACCTTTGAAAACCTCCTCCTCAGAACACCAGATGCTGATCAAATTCTGAACAGTTTACATCTACAGAGACATCTTTCTGCACAGCAAGTCACCACACTGAAAATGTCAGTAGTTTTGAAGCTTTCAGATTGTTTTAATACTCTGTTTTTTGGAAATTAAATGTTTAGGCAATTAAAGAGAAGGGCAAGTGGCAGCAGTGCAGTCACAGGTGCATGGCTGAACTGGGTGGCAAGTGTACATAAAATAAAGACTGGAGAGGATGTGGAAGGGAGTTTGGAGGAAAGAGCCACACGAATGCAATGCTCTGACTCAAAATAATAGCACTGAAATGTCTGTTCTAAAGTCTACTATATACTCCTGAGGGCATTCTGTGCCAAAAAATTAAAAATTCTGCACACAATATTTTAGAATTCTGCAAATTTTGTCAGATAAATGTGAAGGTTCCAGCCTGGCACTGGGGAGCAAAGGGCACCAGCTGCACAGAGGTGGGAGATCACTATGCAGCTTCGCCCTGGGACATGGACTCAGTGGTGAGGCTGCACCCAACCCTGACACAGTGCAAGGCCTGTTCCTGACCCAGAAACACCCCGAGGCTCTGCCCCTCCATGCTAGGTGCCCCAGGTGCGGGCAGGAAGGCTCAGCAAGGCAGGATCCAATTGTGGAGAGGCTTAGTGTGGGGGGATCTACGTGCGGGTTCAGAGGATTCTGTGTATGGCAATCTGGGTGTGGGCGGCTCAGTGGGTGATCCAGGTGTGGGGGTGCACCTGGATGCACAGGGGCTTGTTGGTGGATTCTGGGTCCAAAGATAATGCGATTTGGGGGATGGGGGGGGAGTCCAGGTGAAGGTGGTTGGGGCTCAGTGGGGGTGTCCAGATGGTGGGAGACTGGGGCTTAGTGGGGTTGAGATCCAAGTACAACTGGTTGGGGCTCGGCAGGATAGGGTTCTGGGTCAGGGGGGGAGGCTCAGCAGGCAGGTCGGGGTATATGGGGATCCGGATGCACAGGGATTGGACGGATGGGGGAGCAACTCCCTATATAGTGACCCCTCCCCCTGCAGCTGAGAAGTGATGGGAGCAGGAAGCACGGGGGAGAAGGGAAGGAGGAGTTTGCAGAGCTTCCTACAGCCGGGGGAGAAATCTAGAGGTGGGTCTGACCCAGCCCCTGCTGCCGTGCAGGGGAAGAGGAAGTCTCATCTCCCCCAGCCCAGCCTGGACTAGCAGCTGAGCCTGACACAGGGTAAGAGCCACCAGCCGTGTCTTCCCTAGTCCCGCCTGTACCCCACAATGATTTACCTCTGCTCTGGGCACCCAAAACATACTGCTGGGAAGGGTCGCATGACCACTTTAGTGGCTTCCCTTTGCTTCCATGTCAGTAAGTCATTCTTCTGCAGGGAAACAAAGAAATCTGCGGGGCACATGCACAGTGAGGAAGAATTCCCCCAGGAGTAATTATAGGTCTTATTTATTTTGAAATCTAGTACTACAAGTCCTTCAGTGCAACTGTTCCTTTTACCTGCTCCATTTAGCAATTGTCCACATCTCACCTTAAGTTAGTCAATGAAGAGAGGCTGAAAAAAATTACTCCCCTCAGTACAAAAAACAAATACACACCTTTAAAGGGATGCACACTTACACCACGGGTTCAGTACAGCCTATTTACCGGAAAGGACGTCAAACGTAAACAGTCTCTTACCAGAGGTGGAAATAGGTTTGTTTGCAGCTGCTGGTCCCCACGGATCTACAGTAGCTTTTGTTTCTACAGAGGATGACTGAGAAGGAGCCCAAGGGTCTACATTTTTGGAGAGAGACTGAGTAGCAGATCCAGTTGGTGCTCCCCATGGATCAACAGAAGTAGCTGGCTTGGCACCTGCAACAAGAGACAGTTGAACCACAGATCAGAAAGTCACTTTGAAAAGCTTTTCTAAGAAATTAATTGTATTAAGTTAAAAATTCTATTCCTGCAAAGTAAGCACTAAGAGAAAATTGTGAAAAATTAGATGCTGTGTTACATCAATTTTGCCATGCTATACGTACACAGACAACTAATTTGTGGAAGACTCTTGAAGAATAAAAATAAGCTCTCACTCGAGGATTTAATTAAACTTACAGCAATTTGCTTTCATGGCAAACTCATTCACCATGGCACAGAATTATTGTTCAGATTGAAAGTGACATTAAAAATAAACTCAAGGGAAAGATCGTTTCTATAAGCCATTATCTAAAAGAAACCAAGAACTCAATGTAAAAACTCAGTGTTCGGGGGAAAAACCTACTTAAAGGCTTAAAATGAGCCATTTTAAAACTCTCTCTTGTTTCCACCATATTTTAATTTTGTAAAACAAATGCTTCAACTTTCTCTGAGCTACAATTTTTCCTCCCCATTTGTGATCGTTATTCCTGCCATAGGTCTTCTCTAAATTGTCCCCCATCTGTTTTCAAACCATCCTCTCTGTTCTTTTCCCTACTTTAATGACTACTATTGGCTGTAATTATCCAACACATCAACACATATCCCTTCTTTAAGTTTTATTCATATGATCTGCAAGTTCAGGGCTCTTATTAAAGAAGGATACCGATACAGCATGTTTGATCCATCCTATTTCAGTACATTATCATTCAAGCCCGATTCCTCACTCCCACAGAACAAAACCTCCAAAATTATTTATATTTAAGTAAAACCTGAAGACCTGAACCAGGGGTTGAATCGAAGGCAGAGCCCCTGCCCTAAAGAAGTTATGATCTGACAAAACAGACACACAACAAAATAGCAATGCATCCAAAGCAAAGTCAGATTTCTTGATCATTTCATCCTGACCTGAACCCCTTTCCCTGCCAACCTCCCTTGTGATCAAATGCCAGTCAAACTTCTTCACAATCTTTGCTCAGCCCAAGTGTCCTCCTTCCAACCCTCCCCCACCATCATACACAAACACCCAGGCTCAAATCAGGCCCCACTGAAGAAGCCAAACTTGGGACTTCAGTGAGGCTGGGGCTTCACCCTCAGGTGAGGGCTACACTTTACAACTCTACTGTACCAGGAAAGCACTTCTCGTGTACACATAGCTTACACCAGCAAAACTGCACTTGTGTCAGCATAGCACATTCCAGTCCTCTCCCCAAAAGAGAAATAAGCTATATTGGCAAAAGCAGTTTTGCTAGTAGAATTTTGTGTGCATTGGAGGTTTTTGCTCTATGCTATGTTGGTCAGAGGCCCCATCTCATCAAATGCCTGACTGACACAGCTATGCCATCAGAAGTCTGTAGTGTGAACCTGGCCTCAGACTCATTCTAGAAGGCAAAAACCCAAACTGCCAAAAGTCTGAAAGGTCTGCTCTTGGTTGCGTCCCCTCCCCCATCACAGGGGGTGTAGGGAAGTGCGAGATTCTCCTCAGCCCTAGAAAGAGCAGTATTTCTTTCCCCACTACCAACATCACCTCTCTCCTCCCACAAAACAACTCAATTCCACCTCTCACTTGCCCAGATCCAGTACTTGCTGCAGACCTCCTACCTGTCTGCAACAAGTGGTAGCAATCAGAAAGAGCATCCCCAGCCCTACCTTTGGTGTTTCCTTTTGGAGAGGCATTACTACAGTTTCACACAGTTTTTAACAACGTTCTCTGAAAGCGTATACAAGCATCACAAAGAGAGCAGTATTTATGATGCAGCCACCTACTCAACAGAAGCACTTTGGTACCCATCTTTATAGTCTGAAGATTCCAAGGAGCATCTTTAATGAAACAATACTTGGCAGCAAGCGTATCAGATACATGCCTGCACTCAGCATGCAAGTGAGTGAACGGGAACCCAAACCAAGAAAATTCTATTTACCAATCCAAAATAATAAAAGCAATAATTTTGCTTTTATAGCACATATTCACATAACCCTTTAAAGTGATCAAATATTTCCAAGTTAGAATGTGTGTTCACATACACCCTTTTTCCGAAAACTAGATTTCAGCAGAGACCAAGATATAGTTGGCAACAGGAAATATAAGTATAAAAAAGAAACTAATGCTTTAATACAAGAAGAGGACAGAGCCATTCTTGTAGAAGACAGCTGTAGCCCCTCACTTCACCTTGCAGTTTCAGTTTACAACCAGATCCTCAGTTTAAAGAGCAGCATCATGAAAGCCAACTAGGACACTAGGAGATAAGCATACTAGCACAAATTCCGATTTGCAGAGTTGTTAGCTCACTTTCATCAACAGGTGGCATCTTTTTGTTCCATCTACAGAACAGGAAATGCTGACGGGCTCTATTTGAATATGGCTACTCTCATTCCAGCATACACACTTCCCTCATCTGCATTGTGTGTTGAGTTACGATTGATGATGCCATGCAAGACATGCTAATGACACTACTCCGGATAAACGGAAGCTTTCAGAAATGTCTTTTGTTCTTTCATAAGATAGATCCCCAATTAGAACAGTTGTAACTAAGAGCATTTAGGAAGATACCTTCCCCCACCCCCCTTCCCTCCATTGAAATATCAAAGCACAGTTAGGCAGGATTAAAATCCTCTATTTTAATGAGTCACTGTTTTACTAGCAGTCAAGATTCATAAACCTGACATCTTCAAGACTATTCTTGGGAGCCAAGTAGCTGGAAAGCAAGAACAAGGAGTTGTTATACATGGCATTAATAAAGTTGGGAGCCAAGGATAGGAAACTCAACAGCTGCAGCTAATATCATCCATTGACGAGTTTTTGCTTGTGTTTTAAATACAAGGTTGATGTAATTTTCCCTATAAAAAAAAACAAACAGTCTCAAACCCCCAGAACTTTAACCTTTTCTAATCTCATGTTTTACTGCTCATCATAGATGATGATGCAAACTCTGTTTAAAACAAAACAATGACCCAGTGGCTACGCAGCTGCACACAGTGCTAAAATCAATGCTTCAATACTAAGCACTTTGCAACCTGTAGATCAGCTGAAGACGATTGCTATCTGAACTTCCTGATCATAGGGAAGGGAAGAATGAGGAGAAAAGGAAGTGATTTTTCCTATCTGTCAATCAGGTTTTGTCTATCATCACTGAGGTCATATAACCTTCTGTGGGATCTTGATCACTGTGGCAGGATGGGAAGGGGAGACTTTGGCCAACAGGGATATCCTGGGGGGGTTTCATATGGAATCTAGCCAACTGGAGAATCTATACATGAGACCATAATCCCTATAAGGTTCACAAGGACCTGGACCCAGGTTTCCCAAGGAGCTGATGGACTCCTGAATGAAGCATTTCCATCAACTTATTTTACCTCTCTTCTGAGGCACTGTTGTATGGTGTCCATTTGAACCCTCAGACACAAAATGGAATTAGTGGTATCTGGCTCTTGTTCCAGATGATCACAACTTGTACCCACATGTTTGAAAGATCTGTTGGCTAATACACCACCACCCTGGTCAGGGGGCCCTGATCAGCAAGAATCTATGAAGGCGTAAACAAACTTCCTCATGCCTGAGTGCTCCTATCAGGACTACCAGAACCTTGACAGGTGGCTCTTTTTCCATGAGCATGAGCCAGACTTGTCCTGCTTTGCCCCTTTCAATTTTTAATTGCGTTTCTTAGGAGTCCTGTGTCTCACATAAGCCAGGGAATAAGAGAGATGGTCTCTTCACTTCTTTTTTTTTTAAATTTACAATGGCATTGTAAACTGGGCATTGCCTTTTTCCCTACCCCCAGTAGCTGAGTCTTCTGGGTCACATTCAGAATGAGATATGACACTGCTGGCTTTTTAGGGAGTCTTGATATTTTTGCTCTTATTTTGTTGGCACTTAGACTCATAGAATATCAGGGTTGGAAGGGACCTCAGGGGGTCATCTAGTTCAAGCCCCTGCTCAAAGCAGGACCAATCCCCAACTAAATCATCCCAGCCATGGCTTTGTCAGGCCTGACCTTAAAAACCTCTAAGGAAGAAGATTCCACCACCTCCCTAGATACCCCATTCCAGTGCTTCACCACCCTCCTTGTGANATCCTCTTTGGAACCCCCTTTCAGGTAGCTGAAAGTAGCTATCAAATCCCCCCTCATTCTTCTCTTCTGCAGACTAAACAATCTCAGTTCCCTCAGCCTCTCCTCATAAATCATGTGCTTCAGCCCCCTAATCATTTTTGTTGCCCTCCACTGGACTCTTTCCATTTTTTCCACATCCTTCTTGTGGTGTGGGGCCCAGAACTGGACACAGTACTCCAGATGAGGCCTCACCAATGCTGATTAGACGGGGATGATCACATTCCTCGATCTGCTGGCAATGCTCCTACTTATACAGCTCAAAATGTCATTAGCCTTCTTGGCAACAAGGGCACACTGTTGACTCATATCCAGCTTCTCATCCACTGCAATCCCCAGGTCCTTTTCTGCAGAACTGCTGCCTAGCTATTCGGTCCCTAGTCTGTAGCAGCGCAGGGGATTCTTCCGTCCTAAGTGCAGAACTCTGCACTTGTCCTTGTTGAACCTAATCAGATTTCTTTTGGCCCAATCCTCTAATTTGTCTAGGTCCCTCTGTATCCTATCCCTACCCTCCAGCCTACCTACCACTCCTCCCAGTTTAGTGTCATCTGCAAACTTGCTGAGGGTGCAATCGACACCATCCTCCAGATCACTAATGAAGATATTGAACAAAACCGGCCCCAGGACCGATCCTTGGGACACTCCGCTTGATACCAGCTGCCAACTAGACATGCCAAGTAGACTTCAGGGTCTACTGTCTTGTCCTAATGGAGACAGAGGGGCCTGAGGCCTATAAGAGGGGATCTGGAGAAAGGAGGAACTCTAGCCCATGAATGGAGATGCCAGAAGTTAGAACTCAGAACTTTGGTTTCAGGTTGGAGAAAAAAAGACAACAGATTATGGCTACTGAAGCTGGCTGCAGGTGGTAGACCATCTGAATAAGAGCCAGCTGAGTAAAACATCTGGTTAACGGCTGATACTGGAAGAACAGAAGTAGGTGTATAATGGCAGAAGGGGATACCTAACACGTTCCTTACTGGTACTTGGGATTTTTGATGGGCTTGAGCTGTTTAGTTGCCAGTTGGTCTGAGAAGCAGAGAGAGTGGAATAGACAGTGGGTTGGACTGCAGCCAGGAGCAGTGGCTGTTACAATGTGGCCCTCAGCAGTTTTACATCCTTTCATAAATTGCTTCCTTCATGCCCAGGGGAAAGAGGATGAGGGACAGGAGCACCTACAGCTGACTCTCCTGGATCTCTGAGCTAGACTAATTTGGTTCCTGCCCCAAGTCATTCCTGGCTGGATTGAAACCACCTAGATGTCTCTGGCTGCAGATTACAGAAAATGCAGAGGCCCCCCCATCAGTGCATTCAGTGATGAGGGATTTCAAAAGGAGCAATCCTTGGCATTCCCCTGCTTTCAGGGCTTTTCTGCCATTCCCACACATCTCTGTATTTCTGAACCTCAGTGAACAAATCCCATCCAGAAAACTTCTAGGAAAATACATCCTCCACCAAACTACATAGCTCAGCAAATCAACCCAGATGATATGCGTCAGAACTTCAACTAGTAATTTTTGAGAGTCATTTGTTTTAATTAATTCCCTCTCTCCCCAATGTTTATAGAATGGGATCCTGTAAACAACTGCCTACAGCTGAGAAGGCAGAATTAAACTGTCAGGCACTTCAAGGAAAGGAGAAGCTTCTCTCTGCCCATGTTGTCTGGATCTGTCCCCAAAGATGAAGGGGTTTGAAGACTCACTGTAAGAGCTGTGGACTTTCTGATATAGAACTCCTCCTCTTTGGACAGCGTGTGTGTCTATGGGCCTTAAAAGCTGATTGCTAAACAGGCCTTGCAAATCCAAAAGGACTTTGCTGGGAGGCACACTACAGAGGCAGTAGAAAGAATAGGAAAGACACCCAGAAAATTAAATATGTAGTCCTCTAACGTGCAGGTTTGGACTGTCCACATAAAATACATATGCATTGAATTTAGCATTTAAGTCAAGAAATCTTCAGTGTTTCATAAAGGATTAAAATTAAAATAGATTTAAAAAGTTAGATTTCACCCAGTATAGTTTTGTTGATAAAAAAGTAACTAGTTTAGACAATTTAACTGGTTTACTATTGACTGTACGTCAGTATAAACACACTTTCATTAAGAACAGTAATAACACATTGTAATTTACTGCTAGTGCATTGCTAATTATAGCCACCTGACTTGGATGCCTGTCACTGTCTAATATAGTTTCTTAATGTATGATGCTGAGCATAACTACAAAATCAGAGTCTGAGTATCTCCAACATGAGACAAGCAGTTTCTGCTGCCAAGGGAAAAATGGAAAATCAGTTACCACTTCCCTCCCTTTGGGGTACGAAGCCTCACTACAGTGGCATAAAATCAAACTAAATGGATTAAAATTTCCATTACAGTTTTCTCTTGATGAAATAAGCTAGCCAAAAAATTAACCACGTTAGATCAAAATGCTTACATTATGGAGTATGTCAGTCCGCTCATGTACAGAAAATCTTGGACAGACTCAGCACCATGAAAGTGTTTTTCAGCACTACTTCTGGCAGTGTTTATTCTTACCAAATGATTGCCATGGGTCAGAGGTGGTAGCTGCAGCTGCAGATCCTCCCCAGGGGTCTGTTTGGTTTGCTCCAGCTGTGGGTCCCCATGTTTCGGTTTTCGGAGGGGCTGGTGCTGATGAGGGCAGTGCATCCATGAGATCCAACAAAGTTGTGTGCTGTGGGAAGAAATGTTTTTTAAGCTTTAATAAAGAGGACTACACTACCCTGAAGTGACATGCCCATCACGTCACAAAGCAATATTTTGTTCTGTTACACACCCTGCTTGATCAGCTGCAAGGTCTTTAACCTGCAGGGATGAATTTTATCTACCACAACAAAATCCCAGAAGCATATACAGGCCCAGATTAAGCTATATTTGACTGTATTTCATCATTTTGCAGCATAACCAGGAATTTCTTAATTGAAGGCACTACCTCCTTCTTTTTGGGAATTTTAATTGTGTCTCTGCGACTCTCCTCCAGAGCCATCTGTAATCTCAGATCATCTCCACGTCGGAGGCGCTCCTCCTGCAAAGGAAATCAACACTGTTGATACTGACTGTTGGGCTAGACTGTGCCTTTAAAATGGTGCAGTTTGCTCCGTCCATGTGCCGAACCCACTTGGCAGGCCAGTGCAGGGAGAAGGCCTGCTATAGCCTCAACTCTTGCCAGCCCCTTAGGAGCAATTTGCACCAAAGAGGTGTGCAGTGGGTTACAAAGGACAGATTGTCCCTTGCCCGTGATGTGATGAGGGTTCTTTGGGTATATCTCCCAACTTATGCACAAGCCAGAACCACCTGACCCTAGTTCACTAATCTTAAAGATGAAATTGTTAAGCCTATATACACAGTCCACTTAAAATCTTTGTTGAAAGCTTGTCTTTTTTTATACCTTTCACAGAATGAATAAAACAAAGATGGCTTAAATAATGAACTAACAAAGATGAGGGAATGTAAAGAAAGTAGATATTCCATCTTCTAATTACTATAAACCATTTCCCCTTTAAAAGATTGAAGATTGAGACATCTGCTTTAACTTCAGATTTTCTGGCTTTTGTCAGTCTCTCTCAACATTTGATAGAATTGTTAGGTCTACAAGGAACCAAGTCGTTCTTCTAGTGAACTGTGCACTTTTTTGTGGGATTCTAAAAATTTCTAGGCCATCTCTAATATGTTTATGTCAAACTGACTTATTTCAAATGATTTTGATTCCATCACCACTTTCTGAATTTCACCTTATTCCCCAATAGTTATATCTTTTCCACTTTTAGTTTAAGTTCATTATTTCCAGCTTTACTGCTAAATGAGAAAAAAATCCTCTTCCTTATGGTATCCATTTGCAGACAGAAGAACGTTCGTATTTAATGTACAGTTACAAATTGATGCTTGTTATAAAAAGATTGAAGATCATTATGGAAGTGCCTGGCATGATTCCATAATTAAGGTTGAGTTTTGAATGTACAGCTGAGATGCAACCCCTTCGTTATGTATTAAGAATAATATAATCTCCCTAATATTACAGCATTTACTGTGAATACAGAATGAATTTACTGTGAAGTTACAAAAAATACGGTAGACTAACGAGTTAAAATTAATTAAAAATGAGTGATTTAGGAAAATGAGCATTCCAGGTCAGACCATTTCTTCATTTTTTTTGTCCCAAATGATCGAAACAGAATAAAATGCTGTTCAATCTTAGTAGTTTATAGTTACAACTCACTGAATTTTTGTACGCTTTTTTTTTTTTTTAAAGGATTTATCTTTTTTTGCAATAATTTTTCATAACTGAAAGTTCAGGAGGGACTGATGAATAACATTCTTCCACAGAAGATGGCTCATTTCAAAATGGCTGCCATGTCTTATTCTCAATGGGTCTGAAGCCACAGCTGCCCTCATCCAAAATGGCTATTGCTTCACAGAGCTCCCCAACTGGAGTGAAACCGAATTGCGTTCATGGAAGATGGTGTTCCTCTTTGCAGTCAGAGTACAGACAGAGAATGATTATAATACACAGGAAACTCACCTGCTCCGCAACTTCTCTGCTCATTGCCAATGCAAGCTGCAGTTGGAGCTCTTCCTCTCCACTTGTCTGAGGTCGTGCTTGCTCTAACTCTGAAGAAACTCGAGGGGATGTAGCTGTTGAAGGAACAGAAACATAAACAACATAAGAGAGTATATATGAAGCTTTATGAACCTCTTAACATGCCTGATCAAATTCACTCTTCGCACTGTGTTTCACTTCTATACAGCTGCTCCTGCAGGCCAAGAATTACAAACATTGGGCCTTATCCTGAGAGGTGCCAAGGACTCACCACGCCCACTGACGTCAAGTAAGAGTAGAGCATGTTCAGCTTCCTGAAAGATCAGACCCACTTCCATGATGTCAACAAACAAGATGACAGAAGTTATAAAAAGAGACTTCTGGAAGAATTTGATACCTTAGAGGAAAACCGTGCTTGAAAAACAAGGGATTAATTTATTAACAAGGATTATAATATCAAGAAATACTGAGTATCTGACTACAACGGCTGCTAGATATAAAAATGCCACAGCAAATCAGAGCTTTAGAGATGGGTTGCTGGTTTCATAAACTGTGTGGTTAATCATTCAAGAGATGGTTTCTCTTACTGTACTGTAATAACTTTGCTGAGAGCTAGCCAGTATGTAGGTAAAAAGGGATACTACCCACATTTTTATAAGCTAATGCTCAGTCTGAGTCTAGACACTTAAGAAATCTATTCACACATACAGTTTATAAAACATTAATATTCTCTGCAAAAACATTTCATTCAAACAGATTGGTAATTAAAAAAAGATTAAAAGTCTGGTATTAAGGAATATCTCAAAGGTAGGATGCAATATTTCATCAGGAGCCTTGTTTAAAGAAAATGATAGCAGGTATAGACATTTGTATTATAACTGCTACGGAAGGCTTCGACTAAAGGTCAAGAATTTATCTGCTGAGAATTAGTTACAAACCTATGCTGTCATGTCATTATACAGCAATGAAAAGCAATCAAAGATGAAAGACTACATGCTAAAAAAATGCTTCTGTGTGTATTAAAGCTGCCTTTTTACAACTATAACAACATCTGTATTACAATAGCAACCAGACACTCTGATCAGGTTTGGAACTCCACTATGTTCACTGAACAACTACTAACTAGCTTTTGTGTTCTGTCACGGCTTACTCTGTGTACACAGAAACACTGTTTCACCAAGGCATGACAGTTGCTGTTTAACATTTCAAATATGAATTGTGATCCTGCATAATCCACTAACATTTTATTAAAAAAAGGTAAAAATTCATTTACATTGAAAGCTAGATTACCCAGGTAGTAGGAAAAATGAATGTTTCTTCTAAATAGCACAGCTTAATGTTTAAAAGTTAAATTGCTAAATGGTGATATTAAACGCAGTTTTTAATCACCTTTGATAAGTGTATTGCCCCTCCACCTAATTCTAGCCAATAACATTTCCTGAATTGGTATAAATTTTGACTTTTCACCAACCCCTCTTTCTGGCTGGAAAGTCACCTTAAAGGAAGTCTGCAAAGAAAAGACGGTTACTCACCTTTGTAACTGTGGTTCTTCGAGATGTGTTGCTCATATCCATTCCAGTTAGGTGTGTGTGCCGCGCGTGCACGTTCGTCGGAAGATTTTTACCCTAGCAACTCCGGCGGGCCGGCAGGTAGCCCCCTAGAGTGGCGCCGCCATGGCGCCTGATATATATCCCTGCTGACCTGTCTGTTCCTCAGTTCCTTCTTGCCGGCTACTCCAACAG